>NW_022589709.1:58794418-59036121 GCF_004348235.1 Phoca vitulina
AACATATATTGCATTATTTGTTTCAGAGGTACAGATCTGAGATTCAACAGTCTTGCACAATTCACAGCGCTTACCAGAACACATACCCTCCCCAGTGTCCATCACCCAGTCACCCCATCCCTCCCACCCCACCCCCCACTCCAGCAACCCTCAGTTTGTTTCCTGAGATTAAGAAGAAGATTTTTTTGTTTGTTTTATTCAAGGCGTTAGATCATTGGTGATTAATCAGATATTGGCAGAGAGGAGTCAGTTGTTGTTAATGACTTGCTTCAATAAGAATATGATGTAATGGATATATTGAGAAATCATATTCTAGGTAACATTTTTCCTTAAGTAAGGAATAAAAAATCACGTTGTCTTCCCTCAGCAGCTGGTCTATAAACAGAAATCTCTGTGTAGCTGAACCATTTAGTTTTTCCTTATGTTCTCTGATCATAAATACTGAATTACCACAGATTGCACTGAGTGGAGATTTCTACCAGAAAGAAAGGTCGTTTCTTTTTTTAGGTTGCTAATTTTTTTTTCACTATTCAAATTTATTTCAAGTTGCAATTCAGTGCTTGGAGACAGTTTTTAAAATCAGCCCAGAAGATACCCATCTAGCAGTTTCACAGCCTTTGACAGAAATGTTCACCAGTTCCTTCTGTAAGGTAAGCCGTCACTGCTTTCTCCTTAGTATCTGGTTTAAGTATGACTCTGATAATTATGTTGAGTTGTTAACATTTGAGCGGCTAGGCCTTTACGTAACTAACTTCTTTCTGGGTGTAAGTTAGATAGTCCACATGGATGTGATTGGGGACCTAAAATACAATTTTAACATGCTTTAGATTTCCATATTAGTAGCTATTCATATCCTCTCACCTTCTTTTATATTTAATGATATGTCTTAGTTGCTTTTTATGTCCTTTATAGTATCTGAGCATTTTTAGATTTCTGACATGGAATACAAGTTAAAAACAAAATTTTCTTGTTTACGAAGCAACTACGTAAAAATAGATTCATCAGGAATTGAATCATCATTTTGAAGCAGATTTCATCAAATTTGGCCATTGATAGGGCTCTTTAAAACAGGGGAAGGCTCAAGGTCATTGTGCAAAAAGTAACGCCGAAAACCAAGTGTTCTGATATCCCTGCTCTCGAGAACTGTTTATAATGGTCTCTGGTTTCTGGCCTTTTCAGGGAACATGGACCATAAAATTGCCTGGAAAAAAAAATTTTTTTAAAAACAGTTTTATTTATTTATTGATTGATTTTTAGAGAGTAGCATAAGCAGGGAGCAGTGAGGGGTAGAGGGAGAGGGAGAGAGAGAGAATCTTAAGCAGGCTCCATGCCTAGTGCGGAGCCCCATGGAGGGCTCAGTCTCAGAACCCTGAGATCATGACCTAAGCCACAATCAAGAGTCTGACATTTAACCAACTGAGCCACCCAGGCGTCCCTTAAACTGTCTGAAAAATTTTAAGATTACTGACTTTAGGGCCCCAGGGTGACCTCCCCTGTGTTTTTTCATTACATTTCGGTGCCTCATGAACTCCTTTTGTTACTCTAGTTCTGTATTCAAGCTTCAATACGGAATGAGGAACTGAGGCGAGAGGCTAAAGCATGTAGTGTATGCTTCAGCCTGGCAGGGACATTGCTGAGACTACCACATTGACTGTTTCTAGAACTTGTTGGAGTTGCAATGAAGTTGGCAATTTGGCAGTATACTATTCTCTCTTTCTGTACTTAGAAAAAAGAATAGTGCAGTTATCAGACAGATGAATTCTAATTCTATGACAAAGATGTAAGGAGATAGCGACATGTCTATGGGTCCCCATCAGAGAATTCCTCTTTGCTTTGCTTTGGTTGCTGTGGTTCTTTGATTGTCTGGGCTTCTGGCCTCCTTAGGGAACCCCATTTCAGTGGCTGGATATGCCCATGGTTGAAGCTGACTTTATTTAACTCCTAGATGCCCAAGAGGCCTGTGCTTGAGACAACATTTGGATTTGCTCATTCCTTAGCTCCTGTCACTGTTGACCTAATACTAAAGAGATCAGAACTTTTTCTTTACCTCCCAGTAGGCTCAAATCGACTTTTGCATTCTGTTTAAGTAGGGCTCTGTTTTCTTTCTCTCTTACTATTTCCCTCTGATTATATTTAATTGTAAAAATTTTTTACTTACTATTTTTAAAATATAATTTCCTGGAACTGGCTCCATTGTGTATCTGCATAGTGTTATCCGTGGTGTCAGTCCTTTGTTATTCCTATTTAACAGCAGCAACTTCATCACATACGTGTTTATTAGCAGAGTACCTCAGAGAGAGTCTCAAACTTGCCTGAAGCAGCATCAAAATTGTTATAATTAAAGAAATTATTTGTCTCTATTCAGCCTTCAAAAAGAATGAAATCTTGCCATTTGCAACGACGTGGATGGAGCTAGAGGGTATTATGCTCAGCGGAATAAGTCAGTCAGAGAAAGACAGAGACCATATGATCTTTCTCATGTGTGGAATTTAAGAAGCATACAAACAAGCAAAGGGTAAAAAAAAAGAGAGACAAACCCAGAAACAGACTCTTCACTATAGAGAACACACTGAGGGTCACCAGAGGGGTGGAGGGTGGGGGATGGGTGAAACAGGTGATGGGTTAAGGAGGGCACTTGTGGTGAGTACCAGGTAATGTATGGAATTATTGAATCACTGTATTGTACAGCTGAAACTAATATAATACTGTATGTTAACTAACTGGAATTAAAATAAAAACTTTAGAAAAAAAGAAATTATTCGTCTCACCAAGTGTCCTTGGTTGTTATGTTGGTCATTTTAGTTTTAGGATACTGCTCTTGTGTTTTTCCTCCCCAGTTAAGTTTATATACTAAATGGATTCATTCCTTTTATATAAAGTAGATAACCCTCGTCCCCACATTATGGGCTGCTCAAATGTATTCAGTGAATATGAGAATTAGTTTTCAAAGATATAAAACTGTGGCAATTTCATTAAAATAATTCAGAAGGATTTAGACAGAACGGATTAGAGTCCATTTATCAATATGCCATTTTTTGTGACTCAAAAAAGCCACTTTCCCCCCCATGCATTAAATGCCCAGCCTTGTTAGAAGATGTGAAATGGAAGAAACCCTGACAGCAAGTACTGCAGGGCAGTCCTGTGTCCTTGAACTACACTTACATCCTAGGAGACCATAGTCAGTTTTAAGTAGGGACCTCTACTTACAAGGATTCCCATTTTGATTCTGTACTTTTTTATTCCATTTTATTCCGATACTTTATGTTTAGAAAAACTGATTAGTAGAGAAAGATTACAAAAAATAAGAACTCATGTACTTGATGAATGATTTTATACTTGTGAAAATTTTTGTGTAATTAGAGAAGTGTATTTCCATCATTAGAGTTATCAAGTTCTGTGAAACCTTAGTCAAGACAAAGAACATGGTGGACATATTCTAAATGTAGTACATAGGTATATTAGTTACAAATTATGTTTTCTTGAAAACTATAGATTTACTCATGAACTTCAGAGTCAAGTGTAAAAGGAGCACAATTTAAAAAAGATCTTTCAAAAATGGAAAAATGCATTGTGTTCCCAGTGCCGCTCAAGATATTTCTGCGTGTGCCTTTGGTTTGAACCTTATGAATGCAAAGGAGGTTTGAGGATGATAGTAACTACTGAAAATAGGAAATTTACATTGTTTTTTAATTTTATGATGAAATTAATATATGTCCATTGTTTAAAAAAATTTGGTCAACGTGGAAAGATATAAAGAAGAGACTGAAAATTTTACCTCCAAATATTACAGTTAACCTTTTGTGTTAGACTTTTCCTGTCTTTGTTTTTTAGCCTGTGTGCATGTGTATGTGTTTGTGCACATATTTAAATAATAGGATCATATTATTAATGCTTCTTTTTGTAAACTGTGAATTTGACGTACTAGGATATTTCTTTGGATATTAAACATTATGTTTCAAGATTTTCACTAATATAAACAATCTCTTGAACATATTTCTGTTCCTAGTCTTTGTATACTGGTTAGCTATTTATTTATTTATTTTACCAGAATTTAATAGAATTTATTAGGAATTTCAGAAAAACAAAGCTTCATGACTGTAGCTAATACATAATCTGGATAACAAAATATCCTGTTTTTATTTTTAAATATAATGAATTTATTTCCAACAGCATGTTCATTTGAAAACAGTGAAGCATTTCCATTCACTAAAAATGTATTTGTCAATAAAATACATAATGAACTTGTAGCATAAATGTAAACTAGTCAATTTATTTCCATTACCCATGTTATAATTTGCCTTTATTTTATGGTTATAGTATTTTAAGTATACTGATTATTTATATTTGTTGTGCATGAAGTAGAATTTTTTGATCTCAGAAAAGCAAGTAAAAAAATTTGATTCACAGTAGCTCATTATTTTCTAGAGAAATTCTACATACTCATTTTTCTAATAAAAGTATGTATGAGAGGACTTTTACCCTATTTCTTTCTAACCCGTTTATTTACAAGTTAAATTTCATTACATGTAGTTACAGATGAGTTACTGTAATACAGTTATTCATTATTGTTCATAGTTCTGTGGGATGACTCTTTTATATAGCTAAATGGAAATACATTGATTTTTATTTAATTTCAGAATGACATTCTGCCTCTCTCAAACTCAGTGCCTGAAGATGTGGGAAAAGCTGACCAATTAAAAGATGAAGGTGAGGATTTCATAGAGAAATTACTTATTTAGTAAAACTTTCTGAAACTCTGGAGAAAATGACTCTGTCAGTTGATAAGATTCTGGTTTATACTGCCAAGACTGGATTGTCATAAGACCACATGGTATTTGTGGAACAGAGATAAATGTGATAGGGAAGAAGCCTAGAAACATAGAATGGCTTGTGAGCAATGTAGTTATGCTTTGCTTCAAGAGAAGCAGATCTGTTGTGAGTAAAACTTGGAAAACAAGTAACTTAAGGGGTGATTACTTATAACTGAATTTGCTATGTGTACTCTAGGATCCCAAATTATTTTTATGCTTAAAGAGATGAAAATAATTTTCAGTATTATTTTAACTCTTGTATATTTAGTGTTTTTGAGTTCTTTGAAATTTGTTAATGCATGTATATGGCACTTAAGTATTAGCTAGCACATTTAATTACTATATTACTACATCTTCTAATAGTGGCTCTTGAAGCATTCTTGGTTCTAATAAATAAGTCACTGTTGAGGATCTGTGTTCAATTTTTCTATCATGTCATTTATGTTAAGCTACAGAGGAGAGTCAGGTCAGGCATACAAGATTTGTACTAAGAAACTGGGGAGCAGTTTTGATACTAGCAGTGAATGAGAGCCAAGAAGTTCCCTGTCCTATAGGCAGAGAGTTATTAGGGAATATGCCACGTTCCGAAGCTATACAAAATTGGTTCAGAACCATTTTTTTGGACTTTTCCCTACACTGAAGGAGGTAGTTTTTCTTTACACTGAAGAAGGTAGTTTAGTTATTAAAAAAAAAAAATAGTTGGTGTCTAAAGTGGTAGATATGGAAGAGAGAATGCTTTTCCTATTCCTCAGGCCTTAACCTCTCTATTAAATTTATAAATACATACCTATATCACTGTTTTTAATGGCCACATAGTATTCCATGGTACCATAAGACCATGATTTACTTACCTAGATAGATAATTTTGTAATCCTAAATAACATTGTCTTAATATCTTTGTCTGCATTTTTACTATTATGTGATTATTGTCGTAGGATTGCATCAAAGTTCTGTATTTCCAACAAATACACTGCTTTTGATTTTCAATTTCTTATTTCCTCTAAGAAATACTACTACAGTGACTTAAAATTTTAGAATGATGGCTTTCATAAATTACATGCAACAACCAGGTGCACCTGGATGGCTCAATCAGTTAAGCCTTTGGCTCAGGTCATGATCCTGAGGTCCTGAGATTGAGCCCCACATCGGGTTCCCTGCCCAGTGTGGAGACTGCTTGTCCCTCTCCCACTGCAGGCCCCCCTGCCCCCACTTGTGCTCTCTCTTTCTCAAATAAATAAATAAAATCTTAAAAAAAAATTAAGCAAGAACCAGATCCTTGTTGTCATTTGAATCAAGAGTACTCTCCAAAGAATTTGAATTTAAGCTATCCAGGTAGAAATGCATTTTCCATATATTTAGTTTCTAATTGAAACAATTTAACCTGATTTTTTTTTTCTTGCTCAGAGTTTTGTAGTGTGTGAAATCACTGAGGGTAATATTGAATAAATGGCAAATTGAAATTTTATTTTTGTCCCTCATGTTTACTCCCTCTGCAGGAGGTTGCATTCCCCACACAGTTTGCTATGATATAATGAATGTTGGTAAGATGAGGATTAGGAGGATATGCAGAGAGTCATTTACTGTTCCAGAATGGGTAACTGAACTACTCTTGCTTTCGCCTTTAACCAAAAGCTTTTATTCTTTGTTTTCCCTAAGACATGTCACATCTAAGACATGCTACACACAAAGTTAAAACAATTGTTATTTTATTTTATTTTATTTTATTTTATTTTAGAGAGTGTGCATTGGGGGGAGGGAGGAGAAGGGAGAGGAGAAGGGCAGAGGCAGAGGGAGGGGGAGAGAGAGAATCTCAAGCAGACTCCACACCCAGTGCAGAGCCCCACAAGGCCATTGTAGATTGTCAAGCATAAGGCTATTCCAGACTGTGTGTTACACTTATCTGTGTTAATCAAGGCTTCTAACAAGCTAGTACCTTCCTGAAATGTTGCTTTCAAATATTTTTGTGTGTTTTATTTCTGAAGAGCAGCAGTAAGATCAGACAAAACCAAGATGGTTTCATTTCTGTCATTCCCTGACACATCACAAAAGTCTAGGCATATCTTACAGGTTGTCTTGATCAGTAAAGCAGACAATTTTATAGGAGAGTACCACGTAAGCATAAAGTGCTATACAATGTTCAGTTATATTTATCTTTACAAATTTCTTCTTCTGTGTCCTAAAGGTTTGTAGGTTAGATATTTTGTGACTTTAAGCTTATTGTTAATGTATATAAATATATATATACATATAGCATGCAGACATTTGATGTGATGGTTTACAGGAAAAGACATACAATAGATTTTAATAATGATGATGATGATGATAACAATGCCACCCTATTAGCGAACGATCTGTCACAACTGCTAACTCAGGAAAGGAGCAGGTGAGCCCTGGTGCTGCTGGGACCAGCTGCTCTGTCTCTGGGAACCCCAAGGGGACTGGACAATCAGAAGCACAGCTCCTGGCTGGGTTTGCCAACACTGTCACGAACAAACTCAGATACACTCTTGCAGGAGTAGCCAATAACTCAAGAGAGGAGGGTTTGGAAAAGAGAAAGGAGAAATTTATTTCAGGTACTGGCAGCTGGGGGAGGTGGCAGCTCAAGCCTTAACAACCCACCTATCTGCCCACAAGGTGGACACCTAGAGTTTTACAGGGAGAGGTTAGGGGAGTACGTGCCAGAGAGCAGGCAGGGAGTGCATGATCACGGCTGCGGATCGGTATGTTTTCAGCACATGATCGTGGGCAGGGAAGGGGACCTGTGGTGTGTCGTCTTCTAGGCATTCCCTTACTATCAGTGCTTTTCTTGCCTGGCGGTGGGAATGTTCTGGTCATTGCACAACACCTTCATCGTTGCCTTAAGAAAGTGTGGTAAGAAATAAGCACAATGGATTTTATTTCGAACATGAGTTAAGTGGTCATGTCTATTTCTGGTTTTAACTTTTGGGGTCTGTAATGGACCCAGAGGACTCCCTAAGAACCCAAGATGAAAAGGCCCAAGAGCAAAAAGAAAATCCACGTAACCCAGAAAATTCCTCTTGCACAGGAGAAACAAACCTATTTAAGTACCTAGGCTCATGTAGTTAATATTATCTTGCTCTGTCATAAAAACTATGTAATCCTCTTAGCTTCCTTAGAGGTTTTATAGTTGTTACTTTTGGGGGGTGGGGATCTAAATTAATTTTTAAAAAAATTTTAAAAAACAGCTTTATTGAGAGGCGCCTTGGTGGCTCAGTCAGTTGAGCATCTGATTCTGTTTCAGCTCAGATCATGATCTCGGGGTCTTGGGATCAAGCCCCGCCTTAGACTCCGCACTCAGGGGGGGGAGTCTGCTTGAGATTCTCTCTCCGTCTGTCTCTGTCCCTCCTCCTATTCGCTCTTTCTCTGTCTAAAATCAATCAATCAATCAATCTAAAAAAGCCCCAGCTTTATTGAGCTATAATTTGCATACCATGCAATTTACTCCTTTAAAGTGTACAAATTCATTGGTTTTGTAGTATATTCATGGAGTTGTGCAACCATTACCACAATTATAGAACATTTTTATCACCCCAAAAAGAAACCACGTAGCTATTAGTGGTCACTTTTTTTTTTTTTTTAAAGAGAGAGAGAGTGCATGTGTGCCTGTGCAAGCGTGGGTGGGGACAGAGGGAGAGGGAGAGGGAGAGAGAGAATCCTAAGCAGTCTCCGCGCTCAGTGCAGAGCCCCACGTGGGGCTCAGTCCCACCACCCTGAGATAATGACCTGAGTGGAGATCAAGAGTCGGATGTCTAGCCAACTGAACTACCCCGGTGCCTCTAGTGGTCACTCTTTATATTCATTTCTGAATCTTAATTTGCAGTAACTTTTTGCATGATTTTATTTGTTTATTTATTTATTTATGATGGGGAGAAAGGTGTGGAGGGGCAGAGAGAGAATTTTAGCCTGATGCAGGGGATTGATCTCAATCTGAGATCATGATCTGAGCTGAAATCAAGAGTCAGACTTTAACAGACTGAGCCTCCCAGTTGCTCCACTTTTGGATGATTTTAGATGCTTTTGTCTATCTGCATTTCCTTTAATCTTCCTGCTCTTGTTCCTCATAAAGTTATACCCTCCTCTTCCTATTAAGTAGCTAATGATCTATTAAAAGACCAAGCTAATAGAGAGCTTCTGGTTTAGAGAAAGTTGGAAGGAAAAATACAGGTTTTTGTGATTTAATCCTTCCTCTTAAGCAATGTTTTAAAATTTAGATTTTGAACAGTGGTTCTTCAGTGAGCAGGACACTTTTTTCCATTTCATGGAATACAGAAGATAGCCATAGGAAATCCTTTAATTTGCTGGCCAGTTGTTACGCTAGCTAAATTATTGCCAGATGTATCTGTAGATGCCCTTCTTGATGATTAGTACCCTGTGGGCTAGCCCTGGTATCTGAAATTCTGTCTTTCTAGAAATTAATGTCCAACAATCCCCTTTTAAAAATCTATCTCTGGAAGGAGTAGCACATAAAAATATTATCTGCCAATAACATATTAACATGATTAATTTTACCAGCTTCCCCACACAACTGAGTTCTGAGGGCTTGACTGTTCAGCAGGTGTATGTTTTGACAGGGAAGGAGTGGAAGAGGGGGTCCAGATTGAGATGATGGCTGAGAAGGGTGTTGCATCTCGAATGGGGTGGGCAGCTCTAAAAAGAACGGAGAGAGATGAAGACAAGGAAGGTGAGAAGAGATTCAATTTTGCCACCAGATATTCATAATTGTTGCATTTACTCACTTATTGAAGCCTGGATTTTATAAGGTATGCAAACATTAATTATTTTAAGACTTTGCATTGTTAAAATCATTCAAACACACTGACGGCTAAGGAGTATCAACTGTATAGTACAGTATAACATTTATCTCTAGTGCCACTGAAAAATCATGTTGATGGGGCGCGGGATTCGCTCAATTTAGAACATGTGGCTCTTGATCTCGGGTTCGTGAGTTCAAGTCCCACATTGTGGGTAGTGTTTACTTAAAAAAAAAATTGGGGCGCCTGTGTGGCTCAGTTGGTTAAGCGTCTGCCTTCGGCTCAGGTCATGATCCCAGGGTCCTGGGATCGAGCTGCACATCTGGCTCCCTGCTCAGCGGGAAGCCTGCTTCTCCCTCTCCCTCTGCCTGCCACTCTGCCTACTTGTGCTCTCTCTATCTCTGTCAAATAAATAAATAAAATCTTTAAAAAAATAAAATTAAAAAATTAAGAAAAATCATCTTGCTGACCTTCATATTATTGTAGTTTCTGTGATTCAGATTTATCTTTTGGACTTTATATTTTTTGTGTATATTGTATTTACTGTGCATATTGATTATTTCAGGCAATAACCACATGAAAGAAGAGAATTTTGCTGCTGCTGTGGATTGTTACACACAGGCAATAGAACTGGATCCAAATAATGCGGTTTATTATTGCAACAGGTAAACTAGCACTATTGTGGAGGGTTTACAGTTCTTAAACTGTAATTTGTATTAATAGCTCTGAAGGAGAACTGTAAAATTCATTTTGAAAATTTTGAAAGTTCAGAAAAGTATAAAGAAGGAAAAATAAAACCTCATAAAATTACCGCTCAGAGCTAATCACTGTTTTCGGCATATTTTGTTTAATGTGAGTATAATCAATTTCAGATTCATTGTTATTCAGTAGGCATGTCATAAACACATCCTTACTTTGTTGAAACTCTTTCTAAACATTATTTAAATGGATACAAATTAGTCTGTTCCTTCCTCATTTTTTTATACTTCCAGTACCTATCATTGTGGCTGGCAAGAAGCACTCGTTATTTTTTAATAAATGGATAAATGTACCTTAATTTATTTTATCTTACTGTTATTTTCTTTGCACCTTAATTTACATAACTGCTGACTTACTGGCCAGCTTTGAGGCTGTTCATTTTTTTTCAGTATGATGGAGCTGCAGTGAACAACCTTGTTTCTCAAATTATTTTCTGAAATTTAGATTTTCTGGACTTTGGATTTTATCCTTGGACCTGCTTTCATTTGGTTTAACAGTGTAAACAGTTAAAATATTGTTGATGCTAATTGCAAATGTGTTCAAATTTCTTTGAAAAATTTTGAGACTTGATTTCCTTCCCGAGGAGTGTATGAGTGTATCTGTTTTTGCCATATCCTTTTCAGCACTAAGTACCTGCATTATCATTTATTATTGTTAGTTTAATATTATTTTATTTTAATAGTAATTGTTCTAATTTATATTTAATTACTGGTAGGGTTGGACATTTTTTAGATGTTGGGCATTTGTGGGTTTTCTTCTTTAAATTCTCTATTTGTACCTATGTCAGGCTTTAGCCTGTTTGACCTCATAGTTCTTTTTTTCCTATTCTGCCTTTTTTAACAGAGGGTCTGACCCTACTGGGTTGCATTTCCCAGGCTCCTCCTGGGTTGTGTCTGGGTTCAGTCATAGAAGGTGCTGGCAGGAGATTGGAGGGCAGAGGAGGAGAGAAGTCGGGATATTTCTTCCCCTCTTTTTACAACAGGTTGTTTATCCAGCAGGGGCTGCTTCCCATCCTTGTTTCCAGCCCCCAGCCAACACACCTGCTGTGATCCCAGCTTTTGCCAGGTGATGTTGGGTTTTGGACTCTGCACTTCGTCCTCTGTCTTAGGGATAGTAATGGCTTCCTATTGTTCCTCATCTCTGGATTGCTGCACAACAATGCCTATCGGCATCTCAGCTCTTCTATTAACTATATAATGAATTCCCTGAACTAAATTAATCTGTTTTAAATATTAAAGTTCCAATAGTACTTCTGCAATGATGGAAATGTTCTTGTATCTTCAATGTTCGATACAGTAGCCACTAGCTAGAGTGGCTATTGACCACTTGAAATGTGGCTAGTGCAATTGAGGAAGTAAATTTTTAGTGTTTAATCGATTGAAGATGAATTTAAATTAATTTGAATTGCAATAGGCTACTGTCCTGTATAGCGTAGCTGAATATTAGATATAATCCATTTGTCCTAATTGCACAGCTTACTCTTTGCCTTTTAATATTTTTATATGTAAAAGTTTTTTTTTTTTTTTTTTTAAAGATTTTTTATTTATTTATTCATGAGAGACAGAGAGAGAGAGAGAGGCAGAGGGAGAAGCAGGCTCCCAAGGAGCAGGGAGCCCGATGCGGGACTCAATCCCAGGACCCTGGGATCATGACCTGAGCCGAAGGCAGACGCTTAACCATCTGAGCCACCCAGGCGCCCTATATGTAAAAGTTTTAAGTATTGATGTAGACAAGTTTGTTTTTCCTTTCTTTTGAATATTCTTCCGATGTTTTTCATCTTCAATCTCTCCCCATTTGCAGACTTGACAAATAACTTTTATTTTTTCTTCACATCTAAATTTTATCATCGTGAGTGTGTTTTGGTGAATAGAATCTATTTTAACCAACCTGGAACTCTTTGGGACAGAAATGTATAAAAATTACCTTTTATTATATAGTAAGTTCTTAGATTTGGGAGAGATCTTTAAGTTATTTTGGTCTCATCTTTCACTGAGTTATCCTTATCCCGTTTAGGGTATTCATACCCTTGTGAGGTCGTTCCTTCTTCCCCGCCTTTTTTTTGTGGTCCTATCTGTCGGAAAAGTCTTCCTTGTGTTGGCACTGAATTTGTTTTCCCAAAACCCTTGTAGCCAGTCCCAGTTGGCAGTTTTTATTTTTATTCTTAAGGGCAATTACAGAATAATTATGATCCTTCTTTTTTATAATAGTACCTTACATTTTGAAGTTTGTTACCCTGTTCACTTGAGTTCTTTTCTCCACATTATATGTTCACAGCTTCTTCAGTTATACCTCAAATAATGCAGTTTATGTTCTGCACTTTTGCTCTAAACTTGTTCCAGTTTACCTGTATGTGTAGTTCCCAGGAATTTACACAGTATTTCTGGAATTGGTCTGACCCCAATAGTCTTGTAGTAGGCCTCTCATTTAACCTACTGCTAGATAACATAATTACATATTAGCATTTTACAGCATTATTTATTAAATTCATATTTTGCTTTTGGTTTATTAAAGTGTCTCTGTTTCACACATTCTCTTTATTTTGTCATTCAGTCATATTTTCATCTGACAGATTCTTGCCAAAAACCTGCTGTGTACCAGTGCTCTCACTGGAGGTGTAGTTGGTTTTCTGTACTCAAATGCAGGATCTTGTATTTGATCCCTATAGAATTTTATCTTGTTACAGTCTCTTACATGTTTGACCCTTAATCTTTTTGGATAATTTGTAAAGTAACATATTTGCTTTTGGTCCTAGTTTCATGTCATCCACAACCTTAAGAATGCCATATATTATATTATGTCAGTTACGAAGTCAACTAAGAGAGCAATCACAGGGAAGTGGTTAAGAGCAGGGGTTCTGACCCAGACTCTTTGAATTCCAATTTCTGGCTCTGACACTTACTAAGTATTGACATTGAGCAAATTACCTAGCATATGCATGCCTTAGTTTCCCCATTAGTAAAATGTGGATAATAGTATTTACCCCATAGGACTTTCGCAGAGATTAAATAGTTAATACATATGAAGTGCTAAGAGGCGGTCTAGTAAAGAGTGTTGTACACAACAATTTTATTGTATTTGATATTTGTTACAATTATATATTATATTGTTAACTAAATATTATTTATTGTATCATTAATTCTGTTATAATATATTTAATATTATCATTATTATTTATGCAATCTGGGTTTTTTTGCTTTGATCAGAATATAGAGAGAGATCCAAATTTATTGAGGTCCAAATATGTCATCAGTTGTCTTTCTCTGATTTACCAGTCTGGTAGTAAGCCTGTTAAAAGGAAATGATGTTAGTCAGACAGGAGTTGTTCTGAATTAATCTAGTGTCATTTATCTTCTTTTTTGGGGGGGGGAAGGGCCTCTTACATTTTTATGAAAAATTTTGAACTTGAAAGAAGTTTACAATAAATATTCTTATATCCATCCACACCAAGATTTTGCCTTTAATATTTTAGTATATTTGCTATGTCACATGTTTATTCATCTATTTGTACCCCTCTGTTCATTAGTCTGTCTTATTTTTGATGCGCTTCAAGGTAAATTGCAGCCATCAGTACACTGTCCCCCTAAATACTTTATCATGCATGTCATAAATAGAGTTCAGTATTTTGCATTTTTTTCTTTTGAGGTAAAATTTATAGGTCATAACATACACAAATCTTAACTGCACTTGGCCTGAGTTTTGACAAATGCATACACTTGTATAACTCAAAACCGCCTATCAAACTACTGAAAATTCTACGTGCCCCTGCAGAGTCAGTTGCCTAAAACACCAGAGGTTGCAACCACTGTTTTGCTTTATTTCCTTACTATAGATTAGATTTGTTTCTTTGAGAGTTCCACATAAAAGGAATCATACCATATGTACTTTTTTGTGTGAGACTCTTTTTGCTTAGGTTAATGGTTTCGAGATTCACCATGTTGTTTCTTGTCTCAGTGGTTCTTGCTTTTAATTGCTCAGTCGTACTTACTGTTTGCGTGTACCACAGTTTGCTGAGCCGTTTTCCTATTTATGGTCACCTGGGCGCTTTTGGTTTTTTGTTTGTTTTGCATTTTGTCCAGAAATTATAGTTGTTATTTGTGGAAGAGTTGGATCCATAAGGAAGTTAGTTGTCCATACTAGAAATCTACATTTCCTTTACCAAAAAATCCCTTTATTAATGTGTCCTAATAATCTAGCCCAGAAAAAAATCCAAGTAATTTGTGGAAAATGAATTCTGCAAGCTGTGTGTTTTATTCTCTGTCCTCAGATGGCTATGTATGTTTTAATTTAGCATATGAAATATTTGAAACAAAAACATTTAATAATGTCACTAAATGTTATGACCAGATATAGATGTTATCAGAAAATTGCTTGTAAAGACCACAGTAAGCCGTACACTTTTAACTATGAATATGATAAATTGGAGCCTAAATAAATCATTTATTTCAGATGAGATTAGGGTTCATGAATGGTCTTACGTGTACTAGTACTGGATTGAAAGAGATTCTGGGCAATACCTGTGCTTGCTTTTCATTTAGCTGTCTTTAAGCTGAAATCAATAATCATGCTTATCTTTTTCATTTAAATAGTATCTTTTTTTCCTGAGGAGTTCAGTAATAGAGCAAGCAATTTCGTATTAAATAATTAGAAAACTTTATTTGTATATTTAATACAAATACTGAAAAAAGTTAAAAAAATTTTTTTAGACCCTAGTAGTTGTAAATATCTCAGTAGCCTATAGTCTTGCCAACTACCCCTTGCATTTTTATTAGCCAGCTGGCTGCCAAGAATTGGAAGCCTGAAATAGCAGATCTAAATATTCCTTTTGATATTCATTTTCACAGTTTTATTCCTAATCAAAATATTGTTCATATATTAAACTTGCTAGCATGAACTGTAGTTTTCTTTTTATAGAAGTGACTTTCTTATATGTTAGAAAATAATCAGTTGGCACATTTCTTAATCATAAGCCTTTCTTTTCTAGTATTTATCTTCTGTTTTAGCTTTTAGGATCCTAAGGATGCTTTAGGCTCAGCTTAGGTACCAGGAAAACCTGCGTCCTTCCTTGCAAACCTATTATTTATTTTTGCTTTTTTTTCTCTACTCACTGACCATGATATATAACATTTATGTCAGTTTATCATATGTTGTGCCTTATTTTATTTGCACACTTATTTTATTTCTTCAGGTGAAGGGCAGAGATTGGATCTTGTATCTTTTTGTATCTCTTATAGTACCTAGCACTGTTCCTCACAGGACTTCAGCCAGTTTTTGTTGGATGTCTGGAGGACTACAGAAGAATTATAAGAAATTTCCAGTGATGTTGAAGCGACGACACTCACTTTAACACTTGTAGACATAAAACAACAAATGATTGAGTATAGATCTAAAACATTTACAAATAGTTTATAATATGAAATGATATTTTATATTAAGCTAGCTAAATTTCTGTGTCTTCTATCCCTAAACAGTACTCATATTTCTTTTGTACAACCTCATTGCTGAGTACGTTACTTTACCCATAACTGTCTTATGTTTCTGGGATGGATGGATGGTTGAATGACTGAGACAATAAATGGAATTATTTGGTGTACAAGAGAGAGACAGAGCATGATTGAGAGAATTTATCCAGAGGCCTCTCAGGTGATGGGGAATTGGAGATGGAGCTAGATTTGATGGACAGGTAGAACTTAGGTGGAGGATAGGGGTAGGGGAAGGCATTTAAGTTGGAGAATCTAGTTTAAAAGGCACAATTAGGAATGCTAGTGGCAGCGTGAGCTCTGAGAAAGATTGGAACAGAGACCGCGCTGTTTTTCATTTTGTTTTCCTTCACCTCCATAAGCAGCATGTAGTCATTAGGCTCACGTGGATTTGAACTTGGTTCATTAAATTTGGAGTTGAATCCCAGGTCGGCCACGTACTAGCTCTGTGGTCTTGGGCAGCCGCTTAACCTTTTTGAGCTTCAGTTTCCTCGCTTGTAAGATAGAGATATACTAACCCTGTGAGGAGTGATAATTATATAAATTACCTAGCATAGTTCTAGGCTTTCAATATTTGTTTCTTTTAAAAACAGTGTAATTCCTAGTTGTAGAAATAAGTTTTTGCTGTAACTTATTTATGCATGACCTACGGTATGGGAGATTAAGTTACCTGTGATTTTTCTTTCTGCCTCGTTTTCTATAAAAATAGAACACAGGTTATATTCATGCTCTTGCTCTAACAGGGTAAAGTAGGCGAAGGTGTCCAAAAACATGGTGACTCTGGCTGTATTGTTCTGTTGGAATTTCATTAGTTATGCCCTGATAACCAGACAGCAGGGGCAGAGAGAGCAGGCACATTGATATTCAGTTCAGACACTGGCATGTTTGGCTTCATCTCACAGAAGATTTGAATATAGCCCAAATTCTCTTCCCTTTCCTGGCCTTAGATGTTCAGGTGCTTGTCCTCTTTTGAAAGATCCTAGCTTGCAGTTTGTGATCTAGAGCTAAAACTATCGGGCACCTGGGTGGCTCAGTCAGTTAAGTGTCTGCCTTCAGCTCAGGTCATGATCCTGGGATCGAGTCCCACAGCGGGCTCCCTGCTCAGCGGGGAGCCTGCTTCTCCCTCTTCCTCTGCCCCTGCTTGTGCTCTCTCTGTCAAATAAATAAATAAATAAAATCTTTTTTTTTTTTTTTTAAAAGCTAAAGCTATCAAGATTCAAACAGTCATCTTCTTCCCTTCTGCCCACTCTTCTTTCTGGGTCTGATTCTCCCTGCCTTATTCCCTGTCTTGTTATCAGTATCTGAAGTGAGAGATCAGGGTGTCTTCTGCTCAGTTTACCTTTTCTGTATACCTCACAACAGCTCATTTGTTCCCTCCTCCATTTCCATCAATACTCCCTTAGTCCAGATTCTTGAATTTTGCTAAACTAGTGCTATAGTAACTTCATTTGGCTTCCAGTGTCTACTTGCACTCCCCGCTCGAGTCTTCTGACAAAAGGCTCTTTCTAAAATGTGAATTTAATCATCTAATTTTTGCTTTCTTCTTGCTAGACCCAAGTACCTATATGATCATATTTAAACTCCTCAGCATAAGATCTTTTATAATGTAGGCATTTAAAAAATATTTGGCTGTTTTTATTAGCCATTCATTTTTTTCCTTTTTTTTAATAGATTATTTATTTATTTATTTGAGTGAGAGAGAGAACACGAGAGGGGGGAGGGACAGAGAGAGAGGGAGAAGCAGGTTCTCTGCTGAGTAGGGATCCCATTGTGTGACTCTATCCCAGGACCCCGGGATCATGACCTGAGCCAGAGGCAGATGGTTAACCGACTGAGCCACCCAGGCGTCCTGTCATTTTCCTTTTTAAAATTTTATTATTTTCACTCTTCTTCCTACTCCATTCTTCTTTCTACTCTATGCACATAGAATGTGAAATTTGCTGACTTCTTTTTTTTTAATGTCTATTTTATTTTAAAATTTTTATTGAAGTATAATTAACATACAATATTATATTAATTTCAGGTGGGCAACATATTTTAGGAGGGAGAATTGCCTCTACTTGAAAGACTTCTAATAGTGAAGCAGTTATATGTCAGCATGTTTTATACATATAGACATAAATACGTATTATAAATAATATCGTAAATTTGTTATATAATACATATTTAGGAGAATAAATTTAAAACTATTTAAAACCTATTTCAACTTACTGAAAGAGTAATACAGGAACATCTATATATGCTTACCCTAGAGTCAAAAATAGCTAACATTTTGCCATGTTTACTTTCTCTCTCTTTCTGTCTCTCTGTGGGGGTGTTGTGAGTGGGTGTATAAAATTTTCTTGCTGGTCCTAAATCCTTCGGTTATATCTCCTAAGAATGAGAATATACTCTGCATAATTATCATACCATTCACATGTAGGAAAATTAGCATTGACATTTCTTCATTTGTCCCTAGAATACTTTCGATAGCTATGTCTTTGATCCAGAAGCCAATCAATGTTTGTGTGTTGCGTTTTGAGATGTTACTTTTGTCTCTTAATCTAGAAAATATTACTGGTTTTTTATTTATATTTTTATGACATAGACATTTTTGAAGAGTTCCGACCAGTGATTTTATAGCATGTGCCATAATCTGGATTTGTGTGATTGTTTCCTCATGATTAATTTTAGGTTGAAGTGTGGTATTAAGCCCACATAAATAATTATGTGTACCATTTATTGCATTAAAATAGGAGACACATAATTTCAAAGTGTCCATTAGTGGTGATTCTAAGTTTGATATCTTAGGGTGGTGACCATCATCTCTGTTATTCCTTTTATAATTAAAACTTATCTGTAGGGTTAGATCATGTGAATATCCCATTCCCCAGCAATCTTTTACTCAATGTTTTACCATACGTTCATGATCTTTCCTTGAATCATTAAAACACTGATGGTTACAAAATGGTGATTTTCTAATTTTATAATTTCTTTTACATTTATTTTCTCACATATTTCTGTAAAGAAGAACTTTCTTTCCACTCCCCCCCTTTTCCACTTTCCTCCTCCTTTCCCCTACCCCAACTTTTTTGAGTATCATTATGGACTAATGAATTTTTAAAATCACTATTCAATGTGTTATAAGAAATTGCTATAATTATTATTTTTGGCACTTAAATTTATCCCATATTTGGCTAGTGAGAGCCCCTTTAAACTTGCTATGTGTCCTTTTATATAACTTTGTTTTGAACATTTTCTTACTTCCTGAGACAACAAGGTATTCCACAATTGTCCTGTACATACTTTGCCCTAGACCTGAGCTCAGCTGTTTCTACAAGTAGCCCCTATTCCTGTTAGTGGAGAATAGTATTTAGAAACCAAGGTCTGGTCGCAAGACATGATCATTGCTACTGAAGTGTTATTGCTTCTTCAGTGAACAGAGCTAGGAAATACAATTTTTGAAAAATCATCGGTTTATGCAGGTACCTTCAATTTGTATTCCATTGTCACCTTCCCCCATTTTATGTGGATTTCTTTTCTTCCAGAGTGAAAATCCTGCTTTCCAACACCACCAGTATGTTTACTCATTAGGTCTACCCTTCAGTATTCTTCCGTTGATAGTATAATACCAATATTATGCCACTAGCAAGCCTACTAAGTAAATTTCACAATTTCTTTTCTCCTTAGAATCCGTCTCATTAAAGATATATACTCAGAATACTACTTGAAAGTTACTTGAATTCTTTTTGATCTATAGTCAGCATCATTTGTTTCTCTTTTACTCAGTTTGAAGGTTTGCTTTTTCATCCTTTTTGAAGTCTTATCTCCATTTTTATCCCATCTACCTCATGCCCACCCATCATCTATGAGAGTGAGACTTTTCACATAAGTTTGATTTCTGAGCCATGTAAATGTTTTCCATAAAATTAAACAGACAGGATGGTCAGTAATAATGTCAGTAATAATGACTCTCTTTATCCTCAACAGTGCTTTTTGCTTCGTGTTTTATATTTGTGTTCCTACATCAGCTTTTTTGTTTTCAGTTGGCCTGATTATCTTTTTCTAGCCCTTTCTTTAACCTGTGTGTGATTATGTTTTAGGTGGTATGTATACAATTTGAGAAACTGATTTTTATCTGGGTTAGTTTGTAGTTGCTTTTATGTTTGAATTGGTTTTCTGCTATGATATTATTTGGCTGCCTCTCCCTTCCCCCTTCCCTGCTCTTTTTTTTTTTTTTTTTTTTTTGCCTTCTACGGTATTGAGTTATTTTTACTTCATTTTTTTCTTTCTAATTATTTGGAAGTTATACATTCTATATCTCTTCTTTTAATGGTCATTTTTAATGGCCATCCTTCTCATGCTGGTTAGTGTGTGTTGAATGTTCAAATAAACCCATGCCTCTTTTTCATATGAACTACCAAATCAGGTTTGTTGAATTCTGGACTTTGACACTAAATTTTTTTTCACTGAAAGAAAGGAGACTGTATGTTTATTTTTTTAAAAAATTTTATAATCTTAATTTGGAAAGAGAGTCTCAGTCATGCTATATGAACAAAAATTGACAGAAAACTGGACGGACCACCACCTTTCCTTTATAGCCTGCCAGCTACCTCCACCCCTCCCAGGAACCTAAGCACTGTTGAGGCCAGGAATATTATTCTGATTACCGCTCTATGCCTAGAAAAGTATCTGTGCATTAGCTAGACCTCAATAGATGTATTAGTTGAATGAGTAAGTAGAAATATTTAGTCTGGAGAAGAGTGAATGGAGCAGTGGTGGGAGTGGGATGGAGGGCAGGAGAAATGGAATGTTTTAGTTTGAAGAGCTTGCATGTAGGACAGTCATTTTGATTGTTTGGAATGGCCCTGAGGGTTGAAGTGAGTGTGACAGCAGGGAAACAGAGGGCTATCTACTATCAGGATTGTGCGGAGGAATAGAAAGTAGCTTCATTATACCATCACACCCTGGAGTCAAGTTATTCCAGGAGAGTTCCATTAGAAGTAACTGGAGGGGGGAAATTGGAGGGGGAAACGAACCATGAGAGACTATGGACTCTGAGAAACAAACTGAGGGTCCTAGAGGGGAGGGGGGTGGGGGGATGGGTTAGCCTGGTTGTGGGTATTAAGGAGGGCACGTATTGAATGGAGCACTGGGTGTTATACGCAAACAGTGAATCATGGAACACTACATCAAAAACTAATGATGTAATGTATGGTGATTAACATAATAAAAAAATAAAAGAAGTAACTGGAAAGGATTCAATAGTATTTAATCGCTCTGAGATTCTGTACTAAGTGGATGGAATGCATTGCCATCCTTCATTTGCAGCCAGATTTAGGTTAAATTTTGATCTTAGACTTGCCCGATGATGATCTTAACCCTACTAGTAAAGTGATGATTTTACAGCATAACACTGGGTAGCCATCACTCTGCACACTTCCTTAGTAATCCCACATGTCCTGGTGCTTTCATTTTTCTGTTTGGGCAAATTAGAAAAGCAATAAGTGGGTAGATCACTGGTATGATTCACTTATTTGTCTTTTCTCTAGCAAAGCAAACAGTGAAAGGCAGCCTGCATATTTTCTCTGAGATTTACTTTTGAATTATCTTTTTGTTTGATTATAGAATTATCTTAGTTTGATTTAGATATTTACTGGCAGTGATATACAAATTGGGACAAGGAAAATGTAGTTTTATTAGTACCTGACAATCTAAATTAGTGCCTTCAGGGCTGCTTATAATAAAAATCTCTTCTCTTTCTCTTAGGGCTGCCGCTCAGAGTAAATTAGGTCACTACACAGATGCAATAAAGGATTGTGAGAAAGCAATAGCAATTGATTCAAAATACAGCAAGGCATATGGGAGAATGGGGTAAGTTCTGGCAAAATGTTCAAAGAAGTACCAGGGAGTATCAGATTTGCTGTTCTTAATGGTTTGGTTTCCAAT
The DNA here is from genome assembly GCF_004348235.1 of Phoca vitulina. Taxonomy (NCBI): domain Eukaryota; kingdom Metazoa; phylum Chordata; class Mammalia; order Carnivora; family Phocidae; genus Phoca; species Phoca vitulina. The sequence continues at coordinate 58,816,166 of NW_022589709.1, forward strand.
TTCCTGCTTAAATATTGCAAGGAAGATCAATATACCATTGAGAGAGGAAATGACTGCAACTTCTTTGACTTGGATAGAGGTGACCCGTTGTATGATGAATGGTTGGTTGTTGGAGAAAATCATACAACCATAGTGAGTAGACTCACTTCATGTTCAAGGCCACAGATCTCAAATGAGTACTCAGTATTTTGGTGGACAATCCTACTATACTTCCTTCTACATTCACCTTACCACTTTCTTCCCACCTTCTTTTCTCTCTTCAAATTTCCACCACACGCTCCATGGTGACTCTCAGCTCATGTTTGCCTTGCAATTAATTGAGAAAAATAGATGCATTTAGAAGAAAAGTAACTACTCTTCCTGCTTCTGAATCAACCAATCCACCTGCATTTGTATCCTCACAGACTGCCTTTTGTTCCTGTTCAAATGGAAGGGTTCTTTTCTAAGACTTGCCTTCACTCATGCCTTATATCTCATCCCTTTGTACCTTCCCCAGGACTTTATGCTTGGAATCCTCTCCTTTATCTTCTGCAACACCAGACTTCCTACCTCTATCAGTGACAATGACTCCATGCGGAAAGGTCATAGAAAATCACCCATTGGAACTGTCCTTTTCCCAGAGAGGCCCCTTCCCAGCTCTTCTTTCTCTGAATCGCTGCCATAGCTGCCTGTGTTTGCTGTCTCATCTCCCTCATGTCTCATTTGCTTTCCGTTCGCTCTGATAGGGCTTTCATCTTTGTCACTCTGTTGACAGCCCTGTTCACAGTCCCCGGTTGTCCGTATTTTCCCAGGGCCAGTGTTCACGTCTCTGTCCTTACCCTGCCCCATGTTTTAGTATCTGGCATGATTAACTTTTTTTTTTCTTTTATTTCTCTACGCAATGTGGGGCCCAAACTCATGACCCCAAGATCAAGAGTCGCATGCTCTTCCAACTGAGTCACCCAGGCGCCCTGGCACGATTAACTGATATTTGAAATACTTCATTCTCTCCTCTTCTGTGACTTCACACTTCCTGGTTCTCCTTCTGCTTCACTGGATGCTCTTTCCCAGTCTCCCTTGCTGGTTCTTCCCTCTGTACCACCTCTAAACGACGGAGGACTTCAGGGCTCTCTCCTCTGCTGCTGCCATTTTTCTGTTCTCTCTTCTGATTCCAACCTGTCCCATGCTTTTAAATTCCATCTACAGTCAGTACTCATTATTCATGGATTCTGTATATAGGATTTGCCTACATGCTGAAATTTTCTTGTAACCTCCAAATCAGTAATCACTGTGCTTTTGTGGTCTTTCACAGAAGGGTGAAAAATTTGAGTCACCTGTCATGCCAGTTCTCAGCAGAGGTCTGGTAAGATGATGCTCTGCCTTTTTGTTTTAGTTCTCATGCTGTAAATGAGCGTCATTTTCACAGTCTTTCTGGAGCTGTTTTTTCTTTCTTTCTTTTTTTTTTTTTGCATTTTCATGCCTTTTGTGGTTGATTTCCCTGTTTACAATGGCCCCCAAATGTAGGCTGAAGTGTTGTCTAGTGTTCCTAATCACAAGAAGGCTACTATGCGCCTTATAAAGAAAATATAGATAATTTTTTATCAGACATGAGTTAGTGCTGTTGGCTGTTAGTTCAGTGCCAATGAATCATTAATATGTATTAAATAAGGTTTCTTTAAAAAGAAACACACATAAAATAAGGTTAGGTTTTGATCTGTTGATGAAAATGTTGTGACCAAAAACTCACAGGAGCCCAACCCTATATTTCCTCTAGGAGCAGTTGTTCATTATTTGCTAATTTATTGTTTGTGGTGACTTTATAGAATATAACTACTGTTGTTAACGAGTCTCAACTGTATATGATGATGCAGCTCTTAGGTTATATGTCTGAACTCCGTACTCATATATTCAACTACTTTTCATCTCCACTTAGATGTTTGATAGGCATTTAAAGCTTAACATGCCCCCAAAAGAACTTTTGTTCCCTTCTTAAATCTTTCCCAGCTCAGTAAATGGTACCATCATTCACCTACCAGTGCCAAAAGGTCAAAAGCCTAGGAGTCATCCTTCAGTCTTATTATGCCTGACACAACTAATCTATCAGCAAGTCCTGTCAATTCTGGTTTCCATATATATCTTCAACTCAAGCATTGAATGCTATCTTGTTTCTAACCCGAGCCCAAATTACTATCTCTTATGTAGGCTACTGCAGTAGCTTCATAACTGGTCCCCCTTGCCGCCATTTTACCCATACCCATGTTGATCATCTGCAGAAAAGCCAGAATGTTCTTTTCTTCTATTTTTTTTTTTTTAAGGGATGGAGAGAGAGAGAGGAGAAGGGTGAAGGGGCAGAGGGAGAGAGAATCTTAAGCTCCACACCCAGCACGCAGCCTAACATAGGGCTCAATCTCACAACCCTGAGATCATGACCTGAGCCAAAGTCACAAGTCAGAGGCTTAACTGACAGCCACCCAGGCACCCCCAGAGTGAATGTTCTAAAGCATAAATCAGATCTGTCACTCCATTGCGACGAGAATAAAATCCAGACTCCAAACCATGGTCTTATATGATCTGGCATCTGATTATTCTCTGACATCATCTTTCCACACTTTATTTTCTGTGCTCCCTCCTCATCAGCTTTTGTCCCGTTCCTTTAAGTATACCAAACACATCGTTTTCAGGGCCATTGTGTCTACTATGTCTTCTGTTTAGAATGCTCCTCCTTTGACTTTCACGTGACTGCTATCTACTCATCACTCACGTCTTTTCATTGTGGCTGTCTTTGAGGAGCTCCCCCTCTCTTTAATATTATGATTTTATTTGCATGTTTATTACTTATCTTTCCAGTTAGGATGGAATTTTCTTAAACTCAAGGGCTTTATCTTTCTCATTGTGAACTACAAAATAGTATCTGGTATGCAGTAGGGTTTTAATAAGTATTTATTGACTGTTGATTCATTGAGGACTCTGAAAAAATATCTTTCATTGTTAACTGGAAGAAAATGAATTAGGTTTTGAGAATTTTTCTGTGGTTAGACACTGTATTCTGTCTTGATCAGAAGTCTGGGAGGTAAGTCATCCAAGAAAGAAGTGGAGTAATTTGTTAAAAACAACCCTATACTATAAACAAACCTCAGTACTATCTATCCGTATATACCATTAGTGTATAGTTCTGAAGTAATTTTCTGATAAATCAATTCTAACTAGGAAGAGGAAAACAAAATTTAATAACAAACTCTTTGATCTGTGCCTGGGATAAAAATGTGTTGAGTTGTAAAGATGCTAATTTTATCTACTTCACACCTAAGATGTCCTCTTCACGAGTAGTCCACTGATACCCCATCGCCCATTTTTGTTTTTTATTTTTTTAATGGCAAATTGATATTTATTGTGGCTCAGTGTCTTTGTTAGGAAGAAGGAAGAAAATGGGACATTAGGAAGCACACATCTAATTCAGAGTCCCTAAAATGGTTTTAGCATCATGAGTTATAATGGCCACAGGTTGTTAGTCAGCTCACATCTTTGTGGAGCTTTATCATTCATAAGGCAATTACTTCACATACTAGGCTTAAAATTGGAAGGGTAGGTAAGTGTCATTTCTAAGCATTAAATTCATGACTTAAAGGACAGCTAAGGTTGTCAGCAAGCAGAATGGAGAGAGTCCAGACTTACAGAATCTTGGAATTAGAAGGAATTTTAGTGATATTCCTCTGAATCACATAGTACAGTGAATCAAGTAAGCGTAGCCTGGATTTGAATTGATTACCAAGACAGACGTTTGACTGTTGGTGATGTCCTGATGTTTTTCAAACATGTGTCTTAAACTCTTATATTTTATTCTTTTCAGACTGGCCCTCACTGCCATAAATAAATTTGAAGAAGCAGTTACAAGTTACCAAAAGGCATTAGATCTTGACCCTGAAAATGATTCTTATAAGTCAAATCTGAAAATAGCAGAACAGAAGTTAAGAGAGGTATCCAGTCCTGTAAGTTATTAATGACAGATGAGGGAAATATTTTCTGTCATCCTCAATTTATTATAATCAAATTATAGTGGTTGGACTAATTCTCAGATATAATTGTTTTACAGACAGGAACTGGATTGAGCTTTGACATGGCTAGCTTAATAAATAATCCAGCCTTCATTAGTATGGTGAGTATATTTCCTTTTCTGCTCTGCTGGGTCTGTTTTCCATAGAGCTTTGTGGTTCTCAAACTTTTAGAAACCAGTACGAAAGCTTTTGTGGTGGTGGTGGTGGTGGAGTGGGGATACAGCACTCTGGCTCAGGTTTTTAACCTGCCTATGTACCTCTTTGTGAGAAAGCCATGGAGAGACTTTAGGAAGCCCACGGGTTCCCTGAAAATGTATAAAAAATTTTTATACATGTGCACATATGCACTTTTCTATGGAGAGAACCATATTTTTCATCCAAGTGGCAAAGGGGTCTGCATATCTACAAAAGGTCAAAAACAACTCTTTTCCATGAAAGCGGCCCTAGGAAGATCTCTAATAATTCAAGTCTGAGTAGTTTGACTGTCGTGGTACCCTAAGCTCTCCTCTCATGGTCTGCTTCCTTTCTATCCTAAGAGTTTATTCGAACTTTTAGTATAATCCTCAGATGTATGTTTTCCATCCTGCAAAAACAACAAAATGACCCATGGATCTTTTTGAAAACGCACATACTCTGGTCCAGGTTGTGGAAACTCTGATTTAGTGGATTGGGATGTTACCTGGGCATATAAAGCTCCTTGAGTGATTATTTCTGGTTGAGAACGATTCGTTCCACCACATGCCATGCCCTTGGAAGGCGGCAGTACCACTTGAATTCATCTTTGGTTCTTTCAAAAAATGTGTCATGCATCCACGGGATCTTTGAATTGAAATGCACAGATGGCTCATTCTCAGTGAGATAAAGAAGTCTTTTAAACAATTAGGAGGTTTGTAGCAATTGGCAGTTTACAATTGGTAGTTGAGATCTTTGTAGACAGTGGTTAATTTTTGAATCACTCACTCAAACTGAGGGGTTGGGAAAGCCACTACTTGCTTTTATTATCAGAGAGATAATTATTTGATTTGCAAATAATTCAGTAACTCTTCTCAAGTCCCAGGATTGAGCCCATCACATTTAAGTTACTCTTCCTATGTGCATGCCAGCATTTATATGGCTCTTTGTAGGTTTTGTGACATTTTTAGCATTGCTACCCATTTCCAGGCCTCAGGTTATGCTATTGTAGTAAGATGTGAAAATGGATTTCTTCTAGTTTCAGATTTGTCTTAGCCCTCAAGATGCTAAGTACCAAAGTGTAGTGTTGCAAAAGGTGGCAGTTAAAAACATACTGTGTGACTTGTAAAAAAGAGTCAGGTTGATAGACAGTAAGAGGATTTTTGGAGAAAGCTATTGGAGTTACAGAGCCTTTCTCCATGTGTGAGAGAGTGAAGGGGGCCTGCCCTCTTCTCAAGCCCCCAGAGAAAGGGCTTTTCTGGCCCACTCCTGAGAGCTTTCCAGATGGCCCCCAGTAGGCTGGTGTCTGACCTGCTGGCTAAAGGAGCCTGTGTGGTTTAGCAAGTAACTGTACTGATGCCAGTGGAGTGGAGGGGTGTTTTCTGTGGACCAGGGTGAGCACACTTGCTCATAAGATAGTCCAGTGCGATCTGCCTGGAAAGGCCTCCTGGAAGGTGACAGGACCCCAACACAGAGTCTCTAGAGGAGGACTGCAAAGAACTTGGGACTAAAGGGAAAGTCACAGTGTCCATGCAGAGAGTCAATTATCCTTCTCAGAGGATAGATGAGAACTGGCCAGAGGGGTAGGAGTGGGAGAAGTTTCTGAAGGCCCTTAGAAAGAGTCCCAAGAGAGATCCCGAGTAAACAATCTGCACATCCAAAGAGCACCAATGCAAAACCACTGAGATAGGACCAGTGATCAAATAACTTTCCTGTAGCCTGACTCTCTGGCTTCCTCGAGGGCCAGGACTCTTGCCCAGCCAGCTGGGGAGAGAGGCAGAGAAACACTGTGGTGAAGAAGAGCGGGCAGTTGTGCCTCTCTCTTCTGGTGCAACTGGCCCATGTGAAGTAGGCCCAGGCCGGGGAGGGGAAACGCTTTGCCTGTAAATGAAGTTTTATGTATTTGGTTATTACAGTGAGCAAGATGTGCAGTACTGAACCAGAGGTCATTTTCCAACTTAAAGCGACTAGAGGGGGCCGCCTGGGTCGCTCAGTTGGTTGAGCATCTGCCTTCAGCTCAGGTCGTGATCCCGGGGTCCTGGGATCGAGCCCCACATCGGGCTCCCTGCTCCGCGGGAGGCCTGCTTCTCCCTCTCCCTCTGCCCCTCCACTCACCCTCTCACTTTCTCAAAAAAAAAAAAAAAAAAAAAAAAAAGCAACCAGAGGACTGCTTACTTAAAAGTGACCAGAAAAGCCCTAGGATCTGCTCTGTACTTCTTCTAGGTCCTAGAATCTAGAAGAGGATGAACTGCTTTTGCAGAATCAGATTAAAAGGATTGTGAAACAAAAGGCTTTATATTTATAGCTCATAAATCCTGCTTTTTCTGTGTAAAGACCATAGTGCTGGTGTGCTGGTGCAGAGGCACCAGTCCTAACCAAGGCTTGAGGGAAGTTACTGAATTGCTTGCAAGTCAGTCAAACAGTTCTCTTTATGGCAATGAAGCGAGGGATGGCTTTTCCCAACACATCATTTAGGGTCAGTAAATCAAAATTACTGTCTACAAAGATTTAGATTAAATTTTACAAGAACATTTGAGGCAAAAAAAAAAAAAAAAATTGATATGCTTTCAAAATAGAAAGTTTTACAAGTGACCTGAGCCAAAGGCAGACGCTTAACCAACTGAGCCACCCAGGCGTCCCATTTGCAATGTATTTTCAATGCCATTTTTCCTAGTACTTCCTCTTTTTTTACATTCATTCACTTTGTTTAAAAGTACACTAAAACTAGGGGCACCTGGGTGGCTCAGTTGGTTAAGTGTCCAACTCTTGGTTTTGGCCCTGGTCATGATCTCAGGGTCATGAGATAGAGCCCCTCATTGGGTGCAGAGCCTGCTTGGGATTCTCGTCCCCTCCCCACCACCCCCGTTTCATGCACGAGTGCTCTCTCTCAAAAAAAGTACACTAAAACTCTAAAGAATGTTAGAACATGTGTGGTTTAGCTTTCATTCCTGGTTTTTTTTTTTTTTTTTTAATCTTTATTAAAGACTCTTAAATATTGACTGCCTTTAATGGGAGATGCCATTTTTAAATTCCAGGCAGCAAGTTTAATGCAGAATCCTCAAGTTCAGCAGCTGTAAGTATATTTTCCCCTCCCATCTGCCAGGCTCCTAATTTGAGCACATCGGCTCCACATGATAAGTGGTAAATGGTAGATGAATTCCAGCCAATTAGAACTTAGAGCCATTCACATTTGGCCTTCCTACACAGCGCGGGTATATTTAACTGACTTCTCCTTAGCCAGTATCCTACTTGTTAAGAATATATGCCCATCTCAGTGATGTATTTCTTGCCTATTCTAGAATGTCAGGAATGATGACAAATGCTATTGGGGGACCTGCTGCTGGAGTTGGGGGACTAACTGACCTGTCTAGCCTCATCCAAGCGTAAGTGTTACTTAAGATAGAAATAGTAAAAAAGTTTATGTTTTACAGCTTGTCTCTGAAGTGAAGGGACCAGGGCTTTCTTTTAAAAATTTTTTGACTGTTGGTATCAGTGGCCTCATTAGTTACTCAGTCTAAAGAAATTTATAACATGGAATTTTCAGGCTGAAGGGCAGGAATTCAGAAGATCTGTACCCATGAAAAAGTTTTTCGGCAGATTTGAATAGCTACTCAAGGATATAGATGAAAGTCAAATATATGCTTAAAGTATGTATTAATTTAGGTAGACTCATATATTTAAAAATCATGTATTCCATATATTAATGTCCTGACAATTTAGGAAACTATTTTATTTGAACTTTTTCAGTACATGTCATCACCAAAGGAACTCCTTGATCTTCTCATTACTTGAGCACACTACCTTCACTTCTACCCAAGTTGCTTAAGATACTCTGCTTTTTGAACTGATTTTTGAATCTGTGTGTCATGTTGCCACTGGAAATTTTATATGAAGACACAAGGACCGTTTGCTTTTTGTGATCGCAACCATGTAACCCCACTTACAAGATTGCCATTTTTAGAGTGATCTTTATGTGGCATGATTCTAGTGATATGTAACACTTGCAGTTGAAGAATACACACGGAGGAATTTGTATTAAGATTCTTTGCCTTTGTAAAAATCAGTTATGTCAGGTGACATATAGGTGACGAGAATGGGTGTGGCACCTATCATACCTGATGACAAGAAAAATTCCTTGCATTGTATTTGAGCACCTACAACGAAAGCATGTACTGTTCAGCCCTTTGTTTATTTGTGGTTAAGCCCTAGTGGGGGTGGATTTCACCCTGATTTCAGGAAGTCACTTTTTAGCATGGTTGTTTTGTTTCTTATGAAGAACACTGCACTGTAATAATGCTATATGGAGGTTATTTATAACTGGAAGATACTAAAATCAGGAGTTTAAGATCTGTTTTTATAGAAAAAGTTCCCTTTGAGTAATACCCACATCCTCTGCAGTTCTCTTTGCATGGGTATGATATGACTACAAGTTCCCTAATTCATACCACTTTGCCTCTTCACTACAGGGGACAGCAGTTTGCTCAGCAGATACAGCAACAGAATCCTGAACTTATAGAGCAACTTAGAAATCACATCCGGAGCAGATCATTCAGCAGCAGTACTGAAGAACATTCGTGACTTGACCAGGGACCCTGGCCCAGAGCACAAATGATTATGGCTCTTATGTGTTTGCTGTAGATAGTGGCCAAAACAAAGACACCTAAAGAATCAATCTGTCTAGACCATAGGTTTATCATAAAGACTTGAACATAATGTGACTCCTTTGCAAACAAATGATCAGTAGCCCTGTGGAGTGCCAGTGTAGTACTGGACAGGGTTCCATTTTCAAATCCTCATCATCGTATTTGTATATTAGACCTAATAGCAGAGTTCATTTATTGAACAGTAAGCCTGTTCGTTGGTGAGCTCTCCAGCTCCAGATTCCTGTAAGCAAACTTCTTTGAAAGATGGAGATGACGAAGAGGAAAGGTTTCTCATGCTGGTTTAGGAGAAATATCCTGGCCACTGAACAGCGTGTCTGGAGAGAAGAAATTTATTGTCTAGATTTCATTTGGAAAGTGCTCTCAGGACTGAATCTAGATCACAGGGCCAGTACTATCTTTAATGCTGCTTGTTCTGATGGGTAACAGGGAATACTGAGAGCTGGTGGAAAGCAACATTTGGTGCAGGGGTTGTTTTTTGAAAAGGAAAATAGATGCTGTGAATGTACAGAGAGCAAAGGTAGGATGTTCAGGTTTTCTGCATAGTTCTTAACTCATCTTGCCTGCAGTTTGGTCTTGATAACATTAGCATGGCCAATTACTCTAAGAACATAATAAAATACATTTAGAAATCCTTAATGGTTCTTTAGGTCCTTTGTATAACTATTCCGTTTAATGTACACAATTTCTCCAGTGGTGACCTTACCATGGAAACTCTCAAATATATTTACATTTAAATAAGCCAGTGGTTTGACCCTCAAGTTAAGGATTTTCTAAGTGGCATTTAATTATGTGCATATAAATACTGATTTTTTAAAAACTCACTAATTATTTGATGGATTAAGAAAAGCTTCTATCACTAACATTGCTTGTTCATGTAGACCTTTGCTGTAATTTGGCTTGGCATGTTGCTTTTATGCTTAATCTTAATTTGATGCAATGTAAACATAACAGGGGACTTAAAATATTTCACTGAAATCAGAATTCATAGTAGTTAATGAAGAAATGTGGCATTAAGTATTAATGGCATGGCTTTAACTACAGTGATGGAAAACCATTCTAACTGGAATTTCTTTTGTTAATTACGGAATTGGTAAAGTTGGGTGAACACACAATTTCACAAGTGTTGTGAGAGACAACTGAAAAAGTAATACAAAATTAAGTTAGTAATACTCATGATGATGAGGGCTTTACTAGAACTATTGTCCTCAGAAGACCTGGTATCTGTAAGTTTAAAAACCAGCTTTTCCTTTCTTTCCCTTGTGAGATTAGAATAGTGGTTCTGTAACTTCACTGTAAGAATTCATTAAAAATGCAATTTTAATGTGTCCTGTAGTAAGGCCTAGGAATCACCATTTTAAATAGCGTACCAGGTGGTTCTGATGTAGGTCCAAGGACTCTAATTTAGAGGAACGGTTAAGTTAGAGACTTCTCCTCAGACCAGCAAATACATGACTGCCTATGTTCACGCTACAAGGAAGACCCATATAAATCTATAGTTCTGGCCAGAGAAGAACAGGACTTAAAATTTTAGGCCCTCTGAATGAAATCTCCTATATTCCATCTAAGCCAACTTAATTTTTTATAAAGTTAAATTCAGGTTCTAGTGTTCAAGTGTTATACAGAATGAAGTACTAACTATTCACATGAAAGGTAGGACTGTTCTGGAAAAAAAAAAGTGAAAGGTGATCCACAATTAAAAATTAGCTACTCTTCGGGCACCTGACTGGCTCAGTAGGTAGAGCATGTGACTCTTGATCTCAGGGTCATGAGTTCATGAGTTCAGGCTCCACGCTGGACATAGAGCTTGCTTAATTAAAAAAAAAAAAAAAAAAATAGCTACTCTTATCCAGTGGTAAGAAAAAGTTTCTATCAAAACTATCTTGAGTGCATTAAAATGCTTTTATATCAATAAAATTGGTAAGCCTCTAGGTGACTGACTAGGAAAATAAAGAAAATACAAATCAACAGTACCAGAAGTGAAAGGGGATATCACCACAGCCTTCTGGACTTTACAGGGATAATCAGAAAATACAATGACCAACTCTAGGTCCATATATTGCACAACTTACATGAAACAGATTAATTCCCTGTAAGATAAAAATTACCAAAGCTCAGTGAAGAAACAGATATCCTCCAGAAGAGCAAGCTACGGGCCCAGATGATTTCAATGGTAAATTCTACCAAACATTGACAGGAGAAATACTATCAATTCTACACTATCTCTTTCAGAAAACAGAAAAAGAGAAAACACTTTCCAACTCATTTTATTTAGCGATTTACTCTGATACCAAAATCAGACAAAGACATTATAAGAAAAAACACTTTAAAACAATGTCTTGATTTGCTAGTATCTATAGTTGAGGTAAGCCATTCTTTTTACATGAAGAGCTGGTATATTCCTTCCATTGCAACTTTCTAGTTTGTTTCTTGGTTGATATACCACCTATAACAAATTCAATCTAGGTATACCTTCATCACTTTGGAATCACTGCAAATTATTTCAAGGAAGTTTTGTGCAGTTGGATTGTGCTAGCTACTCTTAAAATTATAAGGGTGCCCCAAATACTATGCTGGCTTGTCCTGAACAAGAGGACATGAAAGTAAATCTTTATATACATTCTACTTAGGAATGATTGGCTTCTGTTAACCGCACTTCACTGTAATAGCTGTGGGTGTCATGATGCTATGGAAAACTTAAAAAGTCCTTTTTATGCAAATGACATTTTCATTTAATGTGCCAAACTGTTTATCTAATTTTTATAATATGGTTTAAACAGATCCTAAGATGACATTATCTAACCTTTATTTAAAGAATGGACAATGTATATCATAAAAGAGACTTTGTAATTAAATTATATAGCAGATTCCAAGTGACCATTATATGTTACTTTTAAAATTTGGAACAATGAAACAGAAGGTTCAGGCATGAGAAGATGCTTAAAAAAACAATCGAAATACACAGTGCAGTGGATATATAGTCTTATCATTTAATCATCCTTACTCATTCTGTAAGAAACACAGACTTCAGCTTTATACTGCTTCCACTTTATTTTGCACAGATATTTCATTATTAGTGCAACTTAAGGGGCAAATCTCATTCTGAATATAGCTTTACTCTGGACCAAATAATTTGTCATGGCAATAAATAATTATGCATTTAAGAAAAACCAATTTTTGTATTTGACTTAATGCACTCTAACATTTAAGCAATTATATTTACATCCTTGAATTTCAACTTACCAAAATAAGTTTTTATTTAACAGCATAAGCTTTTGGTTTCCTTACAAAATATCGAAACTTATATATTCATGTTGCAAACTTGTTTACAATCTTAACTTTCTTACTCTTTTGTTCCTGGAATAAGTAAATCACTGTGATTACATACAGAGACAGTTTTATAGTATTAATACATGATGTAGAGTTCAAAATCAAATAGCAGAGGTGGAAATCCTTTAAACATGCCTTATGAAAATAAGGGGCTTATTTTTCAATGTGAAAAAAAAAAACCCAGGACTTTTTGGCTTAGAATTAGAAAATTATCAGGATTCTTAGTTAAAAGTTAACAGAGTAATCAACAATCCAAGAAATTAAACCAATTCTGATCCGCTGTTAGTAACTGAAATTTAGACATGTGTGTTAATATGTAACCACAAACATAGGTACATACAAACAGAATAACTGAAAACTGAGGAGAACTCATACTGTGTTAGCAATATAAGGTTACATGAGCCCTACTCTCGTTGTCTTAAGCTTTTTCTGCTGACTGAGGAGTTAGGAAAAAAACTGGGGTTAATTGGAAAATTTTAAATAAAGTATTGTAAGAATCGAAAGTTTTAAACAACTGTATCTTTTGGACCAAGGTCAGCAAACGACGGCCTACAGGCCAAATCTGGCCAGTTGCCTGTTTCTGTAAACACTGCCTGCTCTTTTTGCCTCCTGGCTGCTGACCCACTACGACAGCAGAGTTGAGTATTTTCAACAGAAACCACGTTTCCTGCGAAGACAAATATTTAGTATCTGGCCCTTTACATAAAATGTTTGCTAAGCCCCCATTCCAGATACTTGCTAGGGACAAACAGCCTCAAATACAGAGCTTTTGGAGAACAAAGTCCAATGGTTATTTAAAAATGGAATAGGCTGAGTGTAGAAAATGTACAAATGTCCATTCAGAATATAACTCACAAGATAAAATCCGTAGATGGTTCTTTTCAAAACAAGTATTTAATATTTTAACTTTGGCAGGAAAGAAATTTAAATAATAGGTACTTATTTTTGTTGTAGACTTGATCATTTCACAAAGGTGACAAAAATACAGAGTTCTGTGAAATTCAATGAAAAGCATAACATTGGAAATCTTCTTCAGCTCTCCACTTTAATGGCCGAAGATACCACACAGACCTGTGCGATGTCATCATATTCATATGTTCTCTTTAAGAATGTGTCTGTTAGTCTTAAGCCGGAGACACTCTATTGAGAGAAAGACAGAGGCATGAATTTTCATTCACTGGTAATTACCAGAGAAAATGTGGAAAGAGTCAATGCCCATGGGTTAATAGTCCCCAGATACCGAAATGACTGAAAAGAGTGCGCACCTGCAGTCCCTGTACTGAAGACAGCAGAGTAAGGGCAAGGCAGAGAGAGGAACTGGGATGCAGCTTTCCAAGCTGTCTTCCTGAAATGCCACACCAGTGGAGAGAATTGGTATTGCACATTTCCAAAACCAGATCCATAGTCCTTTCACTGCTGGAGGAATCAGAAAGACAGGAATAAATCTTGTTCCTTTCACAAAGTGGTACTTGGTGTTTCTTCCACTAGTGCCAGTGAATTTGTTTTCAGGGTATCCAGGAGAATAAAAAGCAGAATCAGAAATAAAAAGCTGTAATGTCATTTTTATTTCACTTAAGACAGAATCAGGAAAATAAAAGGAGATGGCATCTTCTAGGGTTTAAAGTGGCACTGAGATTGATCTGCCTGACTGGATATAAGCCTTCTGGTTCTATTATTGAATCCTGGCTCCCTGGTGCTGATCTGTTAACAGCTCTGCCATTTCTCTGGGAGACTTCCAGACATCTGTGTCTAATCTCGTTATGTTTTCTATTTCTGTTAGGTACTCTACAGGAAAGAAAAAGATAAACTGAGTCTTTCTGCTATTTAACCTGTGTTCCTTTACCATGCAGGTAACACAGAAAATGACAAGATTTCTAAGTAAATATTATTCAGGTTTGTTCACTGGTCACATGATAAGACTGCTTCTGCTTATAAGTGATATCACCAGTTTAGCTTAAACATGTTAAAAAAAAAAACTTTCAATGACGGTATACACATTTTTTTTTTTTTAAAAGATTTTATTTATTTATTTGACAGAGAGAGAGACAGTGAGAGAGGAACACAAGCAGGGGGAGTGGGAGAGGGAGAAGCAGGCTTCCCACTGAGCAGGGAGCCCGATGCGGGGCTCGATCCCAGGACACTGGGATCATGACCTGAGCCGAAGGCAGACGCTTAATGACTGAGCCACCCAGGCGCCCCTTTTTTTTTTTTTTTAAATAACCAAGGCTCAAAGTAAATTATAGGCCTCTGCTCTACCACCATTTCTGGCAACTTTCAATTGTTTTAACTCTTTTTCCTCCTAATTGGCTCCTTATTTTGGCCATTAATTGATTTGCTACACCTCAAAAAATTTAAGCAAACAAAAAATCCAAAAGTACACCTATACACACAGGGTCTTCACCCTGTGCATGTTGCTGTTTAGTGAACTTCCATGATGTGGCAGGCAATGCTTTTCCAATGGTAGGTAAGACATGATCCCTTTTATTGAATAATGCATAATCTAGTAAGGGAGGGACTATATAGCAATATATGAATGTCACTAAAAAACTATATAAAAATTTGCTAGGACAGAGAAAGGAATGATTAACTGCATGGGAGGGTCGCTAGCTTCAGAGGGAGGAAGGTATTTTTGTAATTCTGAAGGCTAAATATTTCCTATATCATAAAGTTGGGAGTGGAAATGGAATTTTACAAGATTATATATTCAGATTATGTGGGATGGGATTCATCATTGCAATAATTTCAAAATGCCCCAACAAGTAATAATATGAGTTTCACTACAAGTGACAGGACTGGTATTTAATCCTTGGTTTTTCTGGCTTCAAAGCCCTGTGCTCTTTGCATCCCAACAGCTAGATTATACTCTATTATCAAGGCCCTATTTTCCAATCTATGATTGATCAAGCCCTTGTATTAAGTTCATAACCAATTTTTACTTTCTTAATGCTAAAGATACAGTTCAGGTATAATTCAGAAAAACCTATCTTATTACATTAAATCTATAATGTATTATTCCATAAAAATGTGACTCATTCATGCTTTAGTAATCTGAAGAGTGAGGAAGTGTAAACAATGAAAAGAGCATGGACTCTGCAGTCAAATAGACCTGGTTTCAAATTCTGGCCCCATCTTTTCTAGCTCTCTCAGCTTGAGTAAGTCACTTCACCTCTGAGTTGGTTTTTCTCTTGCATAAAATATGAAAAGCTAGTACCTACCTCACAGGGTATGATGCATGAATGAAATAAAATACAGAAAATGCCCAATAAAGTAGGACCTCAAAAAATGTAATATATACAGCTACCAGATGAAGGACTTTACAGTATTCAACACCAACATAAGAGAAGGCTTACGTCAAGAGGAAACTTAAGACAGCATACTCAAAAGGCGTTAATTCTCTTTGACGTAGGCGAGGAGGAAAGGACACCCATCCACAAACACTGCCATTACCTGCAGTTTGTTATTTTACAGGTAATATGAAAAGGTTCTTCTAGGTTTACGGTATCTGGGATTGCCTCCAAAGACAATCTAACATCTCCATAACCTGGAGCCTAAGAGAAAAAGCAACAGAGTTAACATACATCTATTATAAAACCTTTCCACTTTAATAAAGGTACCCCACTAGCACATTCACTCCTCAACAGCTGGTACGTCTCCAAGCTGATGTTTGGAGAAAATACTTCCCAGTCATTCTATTGTTCTCTGTTCTAACTTATTTTGCTGCTATTGCCTGTGGAACAACACTATGGACCCTGACTGTGTTTGCGATGATTATTCCATGTTCAGCAAGGATCAATAGGTAAAATAGTAAAGAAACTTCAATAGGTCTGATCTTAAAGGGATGCTTTCGAAAGATCCTATAGCTTATACATATACACGTAACTCTAAAAAGGTTATTGCCTAAACAGATAGAGTAAGATTGCTGTGAAAAGATCCAGGAAAACAAACAAACAAACATGTCCATCCACAAAAGACCATAGAAACATCAAAGCTTGGAATATCCATGGCAAGATGATAGCTAACGGCTATATTTTAAAATAGGTTCAGTGATAATCTTTTTTCCCCCCAACTTATTACCTGAAATAGTAAAAGAAGAGTAATTTTTAAAGAATATATCACAATATTTAATATTCAGTATAAAGGGAACATTCTGTAGCAATACTCTCACTAGCACAGGAGAAAGGACTGTAGCCATCCCTACTTCAAGAGCAGAAATGAGGTAAAATAGTCAAGTAATGCTTATAAGATAACTTTAACAGGACTCACTTTCTGAATTTCAGATGACTCAGATTCTCAAAGTCTTTAAAAAAAGTATGAACTGAGTTGGTGAATGTAGTAAGTCCAAGAGTTTCAGGACATTGCAAAAAAAACCTTTAACGTAGTGGAAGTCAGATGAACAGTGAGCATGAGATACCACAGGGAGGAAAAATTGGTGAGCAGTAATTTAATTTCTATTTGGTAGAGTAACAATCCATGTATTATGGATAAATTAACATTTGAACATTTTTCATTCATCTCAATACCAAGTTTCTACCTAGAGATCAGTAAAATTATTAGTCTTTTATCTTTTATTTATGGATAATATTAATGCCTTTTACAGTGCTGATTTTTAGTGATGCACCTAGGAAAATTTAAGTTGTTCTAACTATCTGACCCCCAAACACCAAAACCCCCTCCGATGTTTTTTCTAGACTCACCATTCGCTGAAGTTGGCTGGTCTGTAATCTTCCCCTTTCACCTAGATTTGTTTTCCACACTATATCCAATTTTCCAATTACTGTTACTCCTTTAATGATGCCTGCTTTTTCTGCAAACTCCTTCTTGGGTTTTAGGCAGTACAAATACTGGCGTGTATCCATGGGCTGCAAATACGCTCTTGACCCAAACGTAGTTACACTGAGAGGGGTGGAGAGAGAGATGGAGAAATTTCTCTAGCGTCGTTTTTTTTTTTTTTTTTTAAAGATTTTATTTATTTGACAGAGAGAGACACAGCGAGAGAGGGAACACAAGCAGGGGGAGTGGGAGAGGGAGAAGCAGGCTTCCCGCCGAGCAGGGAGCCCGATGCGGGGCTCGATCCCAGGACCCTAGGATCATGACCTGAGCCGAAGGCAGACGCTTAACGACTGAGCCACCCAGGCGCCCCTAGCGTCGTTTTAATAAAAAAGAAAAACCATGGCTGTGATTGTTCCTTTGGACAGGAACTGAATGATTTACCATCCAAATATCTTCAATAGAACAGATCAGTGGTTTCAATACAAATGAAAAAGGACCTGAACTGAGAGGATTTATTTTTCTTTAAATTTTTCAGGTGACAGGGAAAATCTTTAAGTTCCTTATAATAGAATGCAATATATTACCTAAAATACTGGGTATGTATCAATTACCTGAAAAAAATGCAACAGAAATCAAAACCTAAAGTATTCTGTCCCATTTCTCTATAATTCAAAGAAAATAGTTTGGAAAAAGAAACATACCATTGTAAACGAAGTGATCTTTTTTTTTTTTTTTTAAAGATTTTATTTACTTATTTGACAGAGAGATACACAGTGAGAGAGGGAACACAAGCAGGGGGAGAGGGAGAGGGAGAAGCAGGCTTCCTGCCGAGCAGGGAGCCCGATGCGGGGCTCGATCCCAGGACCCCGGGACCATGACCCGAGCCGAAGGCAGATGCTTAACCATCTGAGCCACCCAGGTGCCCCAGTGATCATTTTTTAATGAACTAAAAGATCAGGGGAAGACTGGAAAGTTACTGTTTTCCTCAGGGGGGATTTGGAAGGCTACAAACTTTACTGAATTCAACCATCATAATAAGATAAAAAGTAAATGTTTCATTCTTGATGAATGAAATCAGGTACTTTCTCCAGCTATTACCTTCTTATCCATATTAAGGTCAACTTTATATTTATTTATTCTTCCTCTTTTAAATCACCTACAGAAAGACATATGTATTTCATTTTTGTAAAAAAACTAGATCTATTCCTATGCCCACTCCTTTTAATGTTGACAGAATATTCTTAAAACTCACCCTTCACCTTTATCCTTTCTAACCTCTCCATCATTCCTTCCCATGCCTCAATTTTATCATTTGCAGGAAAGGATGAACAGTTTCAGATTTACCTCACTGAATTATAAAAATTAAAAGACAGTGCTTCCAACAGCAAAACATAAAATGCAAATGGCTAGGATCTTTGTATTTTTCTGTGGAGGGAGGAATGAATGGGTGAAGCACAGTTGAGTTTTAGGGCACTGGGACTATTTTGTGTAATACAGTAATGGTGATTACATGTCATTGCATTTGTCAAAACCCACAAAATGTAGGACATGAGTGAACCCCGAATGTACACTATGGACTGTAATGAATAAAAGTTATCAATATTGGTTCACCAACTTAACAAATGTGCCACATTAAAACAAGATGTAAATAATAAGGGGACTATGAGTAGAGGGAAGGGCATGTGGGAACTCTGTTTTCTGATCAATTTTTCTGTGAACATAAAACTTCCTAAGAGGGCGCTTGGGTGGCTCAGTCAGTTAAGCATTTGCCTTTGGGTCAGGTCATGATCCCAGTGTCCTGGGATCCAGTGGCATGGCGGGGGGTGGGGGTGAGTTGGGGGGGGGTCCCTGCTCATTGGGGAGTCTGCTTTTCCCTCTACCCATCACCCCCTGCTTGTGATCATGTCTCTCTCACTCTTTCTCTCAAATAAATAAAATCTTAAAAAAAAAAACTGCCCTAAGAAAAATAAGGTCTATTAATTAAAATACAAATTACAAACCATCCAAGAATAAAAGTGTTAGAAAAGTTCATATACTTAAAAAGAAACACTTTGTAATTCATATTTACCATTCTCCAGCTTGGCTGACTGAGTTTAATTCTGCTACATTGTACATTATCGATGGTTCCAATGAAACTTTCTCCATAAACATGGGTGAGGTTGTAATATTCTGAATCTGGGCTTCGAGAAATACTTCATCAGTCTGAGGATATGAAAAAAATATCCACCAAAGTGTAATGGTATTTAAAATATTTACCTCAACAAAAATACCTGATCTATATGAAGAAAAAATATTAACCACAACTGTGATTAGTTCATGCCTGCAAATCAAAGTTACCATAATTAATGCAAGAAAAGAAATCTTCATCCTAACGTAATTAACAGGGGCAAAGTCAAGTGTTAGTTAACTGATAACTTGTCAAACAATGGATGGGGGATAACTGTAATATTTTTTGTATCAATATCCAAAAATTGTTATTTTACTGGAATTTCATTCACAGATACCCTAATTCTAGTAAGTCATTAAAATGTTAAAATGCCATTTAGTAAGATGAATATACCTATGTACCTATCATTTCAGTGATATGTTAATATAATTAGGTCTCCATTATATATATAATATATATTATATATTCTATCATAATATAGTTTTCAATGGTCATATTATTTCAGTTTAGGAAGTATAGGGACCACTAGTACAGTGAATAATCAGTCTATTCTATAATTTTAAAGGATTTAACTTTTTAATTAAAGCAATTTGTTAGTGGTCATTAGTGATTTCTTGGTTCATTTAAAATGTATACTTAGGGCTAAAAAAATGTATGTGAATTATACTTGACAGTCATAGAGCTTCTAAATCAAACATAAGGTATTCTGTAGCCTTAGACAGATTTGAAAACTAATGCTATTCAGCAATATTTTAATGAGTGGGTAATTTAAATATGTACTTTTATACAAAATTTTTATTTCCTAAAATTTAGGGATTAAATTTAGATTATTTATATTAAACATCCTTCTTTTTATGTGATTTGGCTTTTTTTGTGTATAACTGAAGGGTAACAGAGAACTTGGTTCATTTTTGAAATAAACCTATATAGAAAGTGACACACTAAGGATATTCAATAATTATTTTGTTCAAAAGTTTCAGAGTAATATATATACGGAAATAAAAAAAATAAAATATGACCCAAGAAATCTGGCACTAATAAACATTTTAAACATTAAATCCAGGAAAATGGAAATCATTTGCAAAAATGTAATGATGAAGTTATAGTGTAATGTATTATCATCTAAACTAAAACAGATTCTTTAGTTCTTGGCACATGTGCTCAAATGAAAACTGAAATACAACGATTTATCAGTCTAAAAGAATGTGCCACTTAAAGGCAATATCCTGTTACTTTTTCTCAAAAAAAAAAAAAAAAGTAAATATATCCCATCAATCCATTGCTTTTAAAAATATAACCACAGCCCACATTTCAAATTTAAAAATGCAATTTTCTGCTTAAATTTAGGAAGAGATTAGATAAAATGAAAGAAAAACAAGCAGCATAATGGAAAATTAAGTTAGTTTGAACAGTTAGTACAAAGTAATTTGACACTTGAAAAATTAAGAATTCTGTGCTACAGCAGTTGATGTTGTTGTTATGTAAGTCATATATGATAAGCAAATGCTGCTTATATTACATAGAAATTTGAAAATATGACTTTAGCCAACTTGGGGACATTTGAGGTTCTTCTGTTTACTAATGTCAAAGGGCCAACTTTACCTGACCCAGACATAAAACTAAAACCACTGTGCACTTGAAGATAAATTTCAACTAGAGAGTTTACCTCAAAGAATTATAGTAAAGAATCTTATAGGAAAATGTTGAAAATCCCAAGGCTATTTTTAACGAGGTTAACATGCCTCTTTTAAAAAACACCCAAAGGAAAAACACTAAAAATGAGAGCATAATTGTTTCAATATGATAATTTAATCTTCAATTTAATTTTTCCCCAGAGAGGAAGATAATCAATATAATATAAAAAGTACAAATTACATACATCTTTTAAAGTCACAATAGGTGGTATTCACAACTAACTTTGTTTTTCCACTATGTTTTGTAAAGAGAGATTAATTAGGCAGAGTCAAAAAGTGGTAAGTAAGAAAAGCATATAAATTTATAATAAAAAATCAAATTACCACAGAACTGAGGTCACTCTAATGGAAAAATAAAAAAGAAAAATTAGAAAAATCAGAATTAAATGTTAAAGAAAAAGAATAACTAACTTTAAAATAAAATGCATTTCTGCATTTTTTTTTAATTTTCTAAACAAGACAGCATTAGTAAAACAAAGAAGTAAACAGAAAGTAACAAAGGAATATGACATCATTTTTCTAAATAGGTGAAACTGCTATGGTTAAATGAACAGAGAACATTCTAGGTGAATATTTAAACAGGAGCAAATATTCAAGGACACATTTGGGTGAGAAAGGTATATCGCATGCCTTTCTAGTTCTAGAAATTCTTTACCTACACTGTAATTCTTCATGGATTACTTAGGATGGTTATACACTCTCCTCCACAATCAGAGTAGTTATACACTGTACTATACAGCTTCTCCTAAATTTATCTACTAATGGAAGCATTTTTTCAAGGAGCATCTTCAGTGATTAGAGTTCCATGCATTACTCTTCAGGAAATGCTGGGCTAGACCACATCAGACAACTGAGAGTTTATTCTTTTCTTGTTAATATATTTTATAGTTTGTTTTTTTTTTATATATACTTCTAAGACTACTTGTTTATCAAGGCTCATCTCAAATGTTGCCTCTTTTGTCCAACCCATTGCTAAAAATACTTTTTCACCTCTGATGTTCCCGGAGTCTAAGTATACTTTATGATCTACGGGGTGGTGCTTACATTGCAATTTTCTCATGTTTGTCTCCTCCACTAGATCTAAGTACCCTGAGGATTGGGAAGATGTCCAGTTTATATTTATTTCTCTCTAGTACCTGGTATGGAGCCCTATTCCCAGCAGGTGACCCAATGTTTGAATCCTAGTTGCTAATGTCACCAATCTTCTTTCCTATTTTAGAAGATTACAACAAAGTTTCTCATAAAACTTGTTTTCCTTTCAGTGATTCACATATTACTAGAATTATTAGAAACAGTGTAAAAAAACATGTTTGAGACCAATGTGGGGCTAATAAAAGTCAATGTGTAAGAACTATGGCACAGAGTAATAAACATCACCTACTGGTATCAGTGTGGTTTGAGAACTCCTATAATTTACCTGAATTTTCTAATTGGGGTCAATAGAATCTGCTTGGTCCTACAGGCTGAATAGTATTTGTCTGCCTAATAGGTAATACTGAATATCCTAGAGACCCTAAAAATACTATTTGTTCGCTCCTGGTTTTTAAAGAAATCTCTATTTTCAAAGGTTCAGAATTTCACAAATTTTTTTAGCTGATGTTTGTTGGCAAAGATTCCAGATTCTGTTTATAATGTTAACTGAAAAAAGCAGCAAACTGTTACTATGATTAAAAAACCAGTATTAAAAATAAGTGAGTAAAATCTGAAAGAGAACATGAATTAATGAAAAGCCCATTATTTTTTTGGTGTGGTAGAATTGTGGGGTTTTTCCCCCTTCCTTTTGGGGAGTATATCACATTTATAATATTATTCATGGAATAATTAGTAATTTAAAAAAACTGCAAAAATCACTCTGAATATTAGTGTTATAAAACTATTTGACAAGTATCTTAATGTACCACCACATTTGCAGCAAAGAAAACCTAAAATAGTTTAGTATGTGCCTTCCTAGGAGTCAATTATAAGAAAAAGACCTCCTACAGCCCTACTGGCTTCTAATTTGCAAACATACGTATTCTAGCAGAATAGTTACCTATCTTCCTTCATACTATGGATGAACTCTTTCCCAGCAAAATGATAAATTAAGACCACTTAAAATTCAATAAGCAGAATAGCTATACTATAATTAATCAAAAGTAGTCCAGTAAAACAAAAAAGGCAGAACACACATGTAGTATGGCAACTCCCTGACCCCCTGAAATGTTAACTCTAAACATCTAGTAATCCCCTTGATGAGACTGTATCCTCCCATGAAATATGTATATTCTTCACTTATGTACTCAATATTCCATGTGCATTTGTAATTCTGTTTAGAATGCCTTCACTGCTTTGACACTTTTATGTTTCCAACATCTATTATTTCCAGACTCCGCTCCAGTTTCCCTTCTCATCTTCTCTGAAGACTACTGTAAAATCTCAGCCCCAGACTTCCTATAGTACTTCAAATTCACTATATATACTATACTAGGTAGTTTTATTACTTTATGCACTTTTTTCTTTTTTCCTGCTTTACTGCAGGTCAGATTCCTTATCTTAGATACCTCCTGGTATGCCCAGTTATAGTACAAACTACATTGAATAAAAACTCAGATGCTGATGGTAAAAATACATACCAAATTTGACATGGTACTACAAATTTCTGATCATTTGGTTTAGAGTAATAAAGACAGAATTTTTATTTTAAAATACTGTATTTTAGTATTTCTGAATTTATCACTGTGGTATGAAAGATGAGATTTTTGCAGGAGTAAGGGGCCCATTAGGAAATCTGCTTTTTGTGGAACTCTAGAAGCCAAGATAAAGTAGAATTTTTATTTTATTTTTTTTTTAAGTAGAATTTTAAAAAAGAAATCCGAACAATAAAATCTTCCTTCTATGGCAAAGTCTATTTTATCTCTTTTGTTCGAATAGAAGATAAACTTCTATTCTAAATGTTACCATATTTCTATTTTTGCCAAACTTGTTTCTCCCAAAAAGTATTTCTAACCATTCACTGAACTTAAGAACTAAACTGCACCTGACACACTGATTTCCCAGGACAAAGAATTTAATTTCCTGAGCTCTATTTATCAATATTTTCCAAGAATATTAAATCATTTTTGCAGGATTAGATTGACTACTTCAATTTTTATGGTATCAGAATCACACTGTAAATATTTAACAAATTGCTGATGTTTTTAGACAGCAATAATAATCATTAAATGGAAGTTTAGGGCAATCATTTAATGAAAGCAGGTGAAAGCATCATGAAATTAACAAGAATAAAATTCAAGATATACTGATTCTATGTAATTTAAAAACAGCAGATTAAAAGATCTACAATGAAATTATTCTCTTCTGATTGAATTTTAGGCTCATTTTTCACAAATAATTCACAGTCCTCTCAGCAATTTACTTCAACATGAAATGAAATGTAATACATCAGAATTTTAGTCAAATAAGATCTTACTGTTTTATCTGAATTCCTATTAAGTGCTGAACACTTACCTCCGCATTGTAAAATTTGGTTTTCACATCCAATGGTTTGAGAACCTAGTTGAATAAAGCATATCAATCAGAGGAGATTATCATTTGACCATTTATTTTTATTTATTTTAAATCACAGGGCTTAAATCTGTCAAAGGCATTTTCCAATTTTAATTGTAAAAAGCTTTTTTAATAGCTATGCAATTATTTTTGCAAAAACAACAACAAGAAAACCAAACAACAATCCCAAATACATTTCTAAAAGACAACCATCATTTCTTAATTGGGTGACAGTCACATGAGTTACATGTGTGTTTACTTCATAATATTTTGCTAAACTCAATACATGTATTTTATGTATTTTTCTATATGTATTCCACAAAAATGTTTATTAAAATAAGCAGACAAATCTTTTATTTTCTTTTAAAGGGCATGCAAAATCTTAATGATACAGCAAAGCAATAGCAAAATTTTTTCCTTTTTTTTAAGAAAGTTTTGTTTTTTCAAGTAATCTCTACGCCTACCATGGGGCTTGAACTCAAGACCCCAAGATCAAGAGTCACATGCTCCACCTAATGAGCCAGCCAGGTGCCCCAAAATAAATCTGGGTACATTTTATTTATTTATTCATTCATTCATTCATTCATTCATTCCTACTGATAGTACTTTTTCTTCCACTTAAAAACAGGTATGAAAAATATATATAGCATAATATCTAGATCTAATTTAGTTATATATGGTCATCTCATCCCTTCTCGCATATACTTGCCTATGTTAAACCAGTGGTTTTCAACTATTTTTAATCATGGAGTGAAAACTGTGTATAAATACAGAACTCTACCTACAACTTTGGACTCATGGAATACCGGAAGGAAGCTTGGTCCACTCAGCCCAAGTCAATTATCTCTCATTTAAATATTTCTTTAGAAATTTGATATGATTTACACTTAATTTATCTGGACTTTACACTCATTTTATCCCTCTTGTTTATTCTTGTGAGTTTTGTCAAGGCATAAAAACAGGACAATTTTTTATGGATAAAAATCCGTAAATGAGGGGTGCCTGGCTGGCTCAGTCAGAAGAGTGTATGACTCTTGATCTTGGGGGTGGGAGTTCGAGCCCCTTGATGGGTACAGAGATTACAAAAAAAAAAATAATAATAATAAAGAAACTTAAAAAAAACTTCAGGTGAAATATTACACTGACAATGATAATTTCTCTGCTTTTACTTAATTTAGTCTGACTTTAGATTTCTAGTAATATGACAAATCCAAACATATGAAGCTACTTGTTTTATCTGGAGCCTGTTTTCACTGCAGTTAATAGGAATAACTTCATAGGGGGAAAAAAGGCATCTAAAAACTATTTACATTGTCACATTTAATACCTGAAATTTGAAGAATTTTCTAAAATACATTTTTTCTCCACCCTGAGTTGTATAGCTCACTGCACACACCAAGCTGAAATGGAAAGATATCTTTGAATCATCTTTGATTTTGTTTAATAATAAATCTAATACACCTCAATTCTACTCACAAATTTGGAAAATATTAATACCAATGGTGTAAAAGTGAAGCCAAATGAGCCTAGAGTAGGAAAAAAAGAGTTTTAGCAGATAAAAATGTAATTCCATGAACAAGAAAACTCTGATTAGCAAAATTAAATATACCATGGTGAAATATATTCCAAAACAAATCCCAGAATAATCAAATAGTTGTATGTACAAATTAAGTGTTCATATAAATTAGAAGAAAAAAATACAAATTCAAAAAAATCCTAGGATGGGGAAAGACTTTAATATAAATGGGCAATGGAAAAGTCTTATAAATTTATAAACTGAATAAATCAAAACCACATTAAAACAAAAAGCAGACAAAATGGGATAAAATACTTCTAACAAAATGAATCTCGTAAGCAAAACATTAGAGTCTTGCTCAAAATAGGAGAAAAGGATACATAGATAGATCACAGTACCATAAATGGCTAACAAAAATGTGAAAATGTTCAGCCTCACAAGAAGTCAAAGAAATAAAATAACGAGACACAATTTTTCTACCTCTTAAGATTTGAAAAAATTCTTTAGAGGTGTTACCATGATTGGTGAGGGTTTAGAGAAAGTGACTCTCTACACTGCTTGTGGTTATAAGAGATTTAGAAAACAAGCCTTAAGTAAGAGTCTTAAAAATGCTTATATGCCCCTATGGTAAACCCACTACAAGCAATCTACCACAGGAAATACTAAGGTGCTCATTACTGTGTTATTTATAACAGCAGGAGACTAGAAATAATCTAAAGTCCAACATTGGTGTAAACAAATTAAAGTATATGGTCCAAGAATATAATATAAAACTATCTTAAAAATAATGTTTTCAAAGAACACTGATTCAAGTGGGAAAATGTTCACAGTGCACTGAAAAAGATAAAACCATCTTGATCTGATCAAAATTTTGAAAAATATTATTTAAATTATTTATACAAATCTGTTATATAAACGCACATAAAAAAACTAGAAAATCGTATATTAATATTTTAATAGTGGTTACACTCTGTGGTGACATTACAGGAACTTCAATTTCTCTTCTATAAGTTAAGTGTACATAAGCCAGGTCTAGGGATACAGAGTTGATCAAAAACACAGTAACTGCTCACAGTAGGAAGCAGTATAGCAGGGTATGGGTTTTTGGAAGCCAGATTTAGATTTGAGTTCCATGTCATTATTTGCTATTTAATTCCACAAGAGAATCATTTTCTCTGAAAGGAGGTTTTTACACATTTAATAAACTTCAATAAACTTAACAAATTTTTAATAAAATTTAATCATTATAATAAATGTAACAAAAAATTCAATAAATTTCAATAAACTCTATTTCAACAAATACTGACCACTATTCCCTGGTAGATTGTGGAGATACAGCCGACTTCATGGAACTCATACTCTAATGGAAATGACAGGCACTAAGTAATTAATTTTAAGTAGAAGACCGAAAAAATGACAAGTTGTGGATGTTATAGAATACATTAAAAGGGGTATTTAATTTAGTCTTGGAGGTCAGGAAAGCCTCTTCGAGAAGTCATGGTGAATCTGAGATATGAAGAAGTGGAAGTAAGCTAGAAAAAGAACAGAGGCATTCCTTAGGAAAGGAAGAATTTATCTCAAGTCATAGAGGAGTGCAAAAGAAAGAGACTTCCAATACGACTCAGTATAAAAGAGGGAGGAGTGAGAAAAGGTAAGAACTAAAGCGGCTGGTAAGGATTAGGTTCTAGAGAACTTTGTAAAGCCAATACAAAGAATTTTCTAAGGGTGGTGGTAGATCACTGAAGAGTTAAGTGACTTATCCAAGACCACGTAATTAATAAATGATGGAGGTGAAATTTGAACTCTTTAGATTTTGACTCCAAAGCTTATACCAACCACAGAATATATACCAAGAAGTGCCTACAAAAGAGATGTCACCACAATGAACTGATTAACAGCTAATGTTATATACTTCTTTAAGTCACGGAAGAGAGGCAAAAATGGTGACATAGGTGGAGATGAAGAAGGGGGGGATAATGACATACAGTTAGTAAGAACTAACAGGACTTTGTAAATTGATTGTATGTGGGGATGGTAAGGCAGATGAAGTCTAAAATTACTTTAAATGGCTGAAATTTTCATATTTGCCTCTCAGACAAAGAAAAATAGAGGATTCACACTGAAATATATACATAGGCCAGGAATACATAATTTGAGATTTTTTTCTCATAGCTTGTCTTACTTTGGTTCTGTATTTCTGAATTCTCAGGGTAAAGTGTACATACATAGTTAAATACAGAACTGAAAAGTTGTACAGAACTGAAAAGTTGTAATTTAAAAATAAACACTATAATGTCAGTTCCTAGCATTTCAAAAAATAATAAATGTACTTTCAGTCAGAGTGGTACCTGGGTTTTAAACATTTGTATGGCTTTTTATTTTTTGTATAAGATCGTCTGTAGATGCAAACACGAAAACAGAAATAAAGGAAAATAAATTAACATATTTTCCCCTATAAAACAAACATTTTGTTTAAAGTTCGTTTGTGGTAAGCACGTAAGCTTATAACATTAAATTCCTTCCTAAGTAGATTCTTAGGCTTGATGCTAAATGTACGTAAAGCGAAAATTTCAAATAAAGGCATACATAAGTAAAAGCCTTTGAGAACTAGTAAAATTAATCCTTACATGTGTGTTCCAATTTCCTTTACTTCATGGTGTATGACATCATCAATACAACAATCAGGTTTAAGTTCAGCCACTGCAGCATTGGAGGCTGAAAGATTTAAACGCTGAGAACTTGTCTGAAGATCAGCCTTGAAAAAAAGAGATTAAAAAAAAATCCAAATGAGACTGGTTACCTACAGGGTGTGACTGGGTATGAGTGAAAATAGGGGAGCAGGAACAAGGAAGCAGGGTTGACGGGGAGCAACACTTCTTGGTGTCAATCTTTCTATAGAGCTCTGTAGCTTAGAACCACGTTCATGTTTCATACATGCACACCCAAATTAAATAAATAAAAATCAGCCAGGAAGTAGGGGGAATAGGTAATGGAATACAAATAGTACCAAATGAACACAACCACAGTGGGAAGGAGGAATGGGAAAAAAAGAACTAACCTAAGTTAGTTTGGCTAACAAAAGCTAGAGACAAAAAGAATGGCACACGAATATTGTACTCTAGCTAGTATGTTTGCTTGTTCACAGGGGTATGGATTAGCAATTCTGCAACAGTTATGTGTATACCAGGACTAAACAAAAAAAATACTATGGATAACAAGAGAGAAGCTTCTCACCTTTGGAGAAAAAAAGGGGCAAATAAGGAAAGGGAGAAGGCTGCAACGAAACTTGTGGTGTTGAGTTGGAATGAGAGGCATCAATATGAATATACGGCTTTAAAACATACATACAGATGGATATCCCAGGGACAGAGATAGATGTGTACATATGTGCTACTATGGAACACTAAAAGATAAAGTACTATGCAAAACAGTATCAGATGGTATTTGTAGAACTAGACATCAGCATTAAGGTCACCAACAAAGAAAGGACTATCTTCTCTAAAATAATACCCAGTTGCTTTCTATTACATTCCCCCTTTATTTCTTTTCGAACATTTCTCACTCTAATTGTCATAAATGGCATCCTCCCTTAATCTCAGTCACTTTCTGTCACATTCAAATTTAACTTCCCTTGTAACATTTACCACAATCTCTAGTTACTTATTTTTAGTATTTTGTATACCTGTTTCTGCCCTATCGAAAATGTAAGGTCTATGGAGGCACAAACCTCTTTTGTCTTCTCTTACTCACTACTACAACCTGATGCCTGACACCATACTAGGTAATTAATAAATACGTGTTGAATACTGAATGATGTTATGATGAAACTTTGAGGCAAATGTTAAGAAAAATTCACAGAAAGTAAAGATCATGCTAGGTCATAAGGATTAGGGGAAGTTTTTATATAAAAGCTTGGATTCTATTAAGTCTTTGTTTTTAAAAAACTTAACAGGTTTTCTGCAGTTAATTCTAATCTAACATTCTTAATGCTAGGCACTGTGAAGCGGGATATTTATTTGTGCTATCTCTTTGGTCGTTATATTCAGTTATAAAATAGCAGGAACTCAAATTTATTGGGCACTCTCTATGTGCAAGGCCTTGTTCTAAGCTCATTATTCATTTAATATCTACAATCCTAAGTAGGCAGTCATACTATTCCCATTTTACAGACAATAAAACCAAGGCACAGAGAAGTAACAACTTCCCTAAGGTTATACAACTAGTAAGTAACGGAACTAAGATTAAAAATTCCTGGGGTGCCTGGGTGGCTCAGTTGTTAAGCATCTGCCTTCGGCTCAGGTCATGATCCCAGGGTCCTGGGATCGAGTCCCGCATCGGGCTCCCTGCTCGGCAGGAAGCCTGCTTCTCCCTCTCCCACTCCCCCTGCTTGTGTTCCTGCTCTCGCTCTCTCTCTGTCAAATAAATAAATAAAATCTTTTTTAAAAAAAAAAAATAAATAAAAATTCCTTAAACATTTTAGAAACCAGAGAAGAGGGGGTTAAAAAAAAGAAACACTCAAACCCATGGGCTTTCTGTCCAGTATGTTTTCCTCTGTGTCATTTTTTTAAGTGTCACAACTACAGTATTAATATATATACGGCTGAACACTTGCATCTTTTTTTCTTTTTCGCTATTATAAATAATGCTGCACCAACCATTTACTTTCTTATTACCTACTATAGGCCAGGGCTTTGCCAGGAGCTGGAGATACATCAGTGAACAAAACGGACCAAAATCCCTGCCTCTGTTGAATTTAAATGTTTGGGGAAAATAGTAGTGGAGAAATAGAAGGCTGGCCTGGGATAGGGGAATACTTTTTTTTTTTTTTCTCTCAAGAGGGGCCTGACCTCACAACCCTGAGATCCAGACCTGAGCTGAAATCAAGAGTCGGAAAGGGAGATGAACCATGAGAGACTAGGGACCCTGGACCCCAGGAAACAGAGGGTTTTGGGGGGGGTGGGGCACCTGGGTGGCTCAGTTGGTTAAGCACCTATCTTCAGCTCAGGTCATGATCCCAGGGTCCTGGGATCGAGCCCCGCATCGGGCTCCCTGCTCAGTGGGAAGCCTGCTTCTCCCTTCCCACGCCCCCTGCTTGTGTTCCCTCTCTGGCTGTCTCTCTCTGTCAGATAAAGAAATAAAATCTTAAAAAAAACAAAAAACAAAAACAAAACTAAGCTGACAGTAAAAGAATAAAAAAAGTACAGATTCACAATCTCTCTTCTTGATTTCAAAATTCCAGGAGTTATAAAAAAAAGTTTTGAGGACAGAAGTCTGGGTAGCTGAAGTAATAGCAGCAGTATAATTATGATCTCTCAAGTCATCCACAAAACAAAAACAAAAACAAAAAACAAAACAAAAACAAATAAAACTATACTAAACCTTGTGTTAGTATAAGTAGAAAGCAGCAAATGTCCAAACTTCAAATTACCTGTAAGTAGGCAAATATCAAATTTTTGTAAGCTATTTCTCATGCTCTTGCCATAAGCCTTTGCAAAGAATAAGAGAAGTTCAGGAAAAGTTGAGCTGAAGAGAAAGAGAAGAGATAGGTCTAACACTGATCTAAACCACTTCCAGAAAGACAAAGTCTGTTCTAAGCGTGAAAATACTGAGAAAGGGCATTACCGGAAGATGAGAGCACGGTCTATAGGAAAGGGACGTAACAGTTGTTTGACAGGAAAGAAAACACGTCAGGGTTTTGAAAAAGAGTTAAAAGGAGAGACACCTTTTGGAAACTGTGGAGGGAAGAGGAAAAATTTAGGACACTACAATTCACATGAAAAGAGAAAATTTGGGGCTCCTGGGTGGCTCAGTCGGTTAAGCGTCTGCCTTCGGCTCAGGGCATGATCCCAGGGTCCTGGGATCGAGCCCCACGTCGGGCTCCCTGCTCAGAGGGGAGCCTGCTTCTCCCTCTGCCTGCCGCTCCCCCTGCTTGTGCGCTCTCTGACAAATAAAATCTTAAAAAAAAAAAAGAAAATTTAAGGAACACACAACCCCTTCCTCCTCCATCAGCCTTCCCAAAAGCCACCCAGTAAAGAAACCACACTTTGCTCACAATGCTTTAAGAGGGTGTTTTTGAATTAGGAATATCAAAGCACCCAAACTACATTTCACAGAATGCAAAGCTACCAACAGTCTTCATCTATACAAAAAATACTATAAAAGTAGATGAGAACTGAGACAATTCCCTGATAAAAACTGCCACCCAAAACCAATAGTGAACTAACTACTGTATACTAAGAGAAAACTATAGTAAAATACTCAAACTGAATTAAATACCCTCAAGAGAACATACGAAATATAAAAAAACACCTAGAATGAGAAATTTTAAAAACAAAGCTAAATTTGTTGGTGGTGTTGTTTTAGCATGGGGCTAAAATTTTGTTAGAGAAGAATGTAAATAGTTGATTGAATTCAGGAAAGAAAAAAAGGACAGAAATCATATTAGAAACGTGAAATGACAAACGAAATAACTGAATACAACTACTATTAAAATCCATGAAAACTTTCTAGAAATAAAAGATCTAAATCTACATATTGAAAGGGTCCACTTGCTATCAGAGAAATGACATCAAACGACCAATTCTAAAACATACAGGAAAAAAAAATCCCCAGGGCCTCCAGGAAAAATTACCAAATAACTTACAAGGCAAGAGAATATGACTGGCATCAGTCCTCTCAAAAACAGCATATACAGCTAAGTAACAAAG
The DNA here is from genome assembly GCF_004348235.1 of Phoca vitulina. NCBI lineage: Eukaryota > Metazoa > Chordata > Mammalia > Carnivora > Phocidae > Phoca > Phoca vitulina. The sequence continues at coordinate 58,848,738 of NW_022589709.1, forward strand.
GAGTAGCATTTTCAGAAAACATAAGGAAGGAAAATGTAAATGAAGGATTTTATATCCAGCCAAACTGTCCTTCAAGTATAAAAACACTTTTGGACATTTCAAGGCTCTGAGGATATTACCCCCACAAGCATGTCTGGAGCAATCTACTTGAGAAATCTCCATCCAATCAATATACAAATAAAAATGGGAAGATACGAGAAGGGGGAAAAGGAAAGTGGTCTAAGCAATAGGTAAGAGTTAAAGGACACTATTAAAGACTAAAAGCCCTACAGTAAGCAGCCAAGTAAGAAACAGCAAAGGGGGGATATATCATAAAAGGCATAAATACAAAGGCAAAATGTAAAACAAAATACAAACTTCCCTAAACACAAAAATTATTTGAAAAATAAGGAATGAAAACATGTTGCGTGGAGAAAAAAGGCATAGCAGATGTAACATAATATGCTTACTATTTAAATAGAAAACAATGTGACATATTTGAAACTGACCATATAAACTTATAGATAAACGTGAAGGGACTTAATTCATCTAATAAAAAAATTCAATATGGCTCACAAAGCAAGACCCAACTATGTGTAATATAAGAGAAACATAAATAAAAACAAAATGAGAAAGGCTAAAAATAAAAAGATGGACAAAGGCACACCAGGCAAATGGAAACAGTAACAAAATAGGGTAGTGATACAGACACCCCAACTAAGATTCGAGCCAAAAAGCATTGAACTGGCAAAGGAGGAAACTTTTAGTGCTATAAGCCACAATTCAAAATGAAGAATAACAAGCATAAATATCTATGAACCAAAGAGCATAGCCTTTCATAAAGCACAAAGTTTAAGATACAAATAGAAGCACACTAATAATATGAGATTAACATGTCACTTTCAGTACAAGACAGATCAAGTTGACCAAAAAAAAAAAAAGGAAGTAAAGATACGGGAGACCTACCAACACCATTAGTAAGGTAAATCTTATGGATCTATATATCTAGCTTTACAATGGATAATAGAAAATACACCTTTTTCTTAAGTACACATGGAATATTCATTAAAAATTAGTATTAGGTCACAAAGAAAACACTATCAAGTTCTGTAAGCAGGAATAAAACAAGAACAAAATTTATCACAATGCAATTAAACAAACTATAGATCATTAACCAGAAAAAAAAACTTCCTTTCTGTCTGAAAAACCTATTAAACAACTCTTGGGTAGAAGAGGAAATAAAAATAAAATTATAGAATTCTTAAAAAAGTAATCAGAATGAAAATGCTACATATTAGAATCTGTAGGATATGTTTAAAGCAATCAGAAGAAAATTCTTTTATCAACAGAAATAAAAGAATAAAAATTAAATCCCCAGCTGAGAAAGCTAGAAAAGAACAAAGTAAAAAATCAGAAGCGTAAGAAAGGAACTTGTTAAAAGCAAAAATCAAAGAGGTAGAGAATAAAAAAACATTAAATATAATGAAAAAAGTTTTGAAAAAAAAATACACAAAACAAAAGCTAGTTTAACGAAGAGAGGAAAAAAAAAAGGAAGCAAAATTATGCAAAATAAGAAATGACCAGGCAAAAAATACCAATAGAGAAGAAATTTTTCAGAGACTACTTTGTAGACCTGTATGCAAATACTACCTAAAGTGGATCATTTCCTAGAATAAAACAGTTTAACAAACTGTTATACACCATTAGACACAAAAAGCTTAAACTGATCTCCACAGGAAAAAAGGGCAGATGTTATTAAGAAACTTCCCCCATTAGACATACAAGCTCACATGATTTCACAGAGTTCTTTAAACCCTACAAAAAGCAGATAGTCTAAATGCTCCAAATACATTGTTTCAAGGCACTGAAAATGAAGGAAAATTATCTAAATCTTTTACTTATTTATTTTTAAAAGATTTTATTTATTTATTTGACAGAGAGCAAGAGCGAGAGAGATCACAGAGGGAGAGGGAGAAGCCGACTTGCCGCTGTGCAGGGAGCCCGATGCGGGGCTCGATCCCAGGACCCTGAGATCATGACCCGAGCCCAAGGCAGATGCTTAACCAAAGGCAGACGCTTAACTGACTGAGCCACCCAAGCACCCCCTAAATCTTCTTTTAAGAAACCATAATAGAGACATCTAAGAGCTAATAGACAACATAAAAAATAAAAATATAAACCAGTATCATGCTGTGCTTCCTCACCTATATCCTAAGTTATTCTGATGTCAAAAATGGCTTATATGTAAATCATGAGTCTGAATGTCTTATCTGAGAAACTAAGATAACTCTTGGTGGGCACTGCACAATAAACATTAGCTACTATTATTAAATACCACTGCCTTTATGGAAATTAAATCTCAATAAAGCCAACATAAATATAAACAGATATTTTATACTAAGTATGCTATTATATTATTTACTCTTTTAAATACTGACTTAAATCTTATGTACTGGTTGATTTATTCACCTTATGAAAATAAATTTATCATTTACTGAATGTCAACTGTATGCCAGGAAAAAAGTATATGTTCTCAAAGTTCTCACAGTCAGACCTTTTCATAATCAATGCAGAGGTTGGCAAACTTTTTCTTTAAAAGGTCAGAGAGCAAATAATTTGGACTTTACAGGTCATAATACAATCTCTTCGCAACTCTGCAACTCCCTAGTTGTACTCCCAGTTGTAGCTTAATATCTGCCCCAGATAATACATAAATGAATGACTGTGGCTGTGTGCCAATAAAACTTTATCTATGGACACTGACATTTGAATTTCATATAATTTTCACATCCAAAGTAAGATTGTTTCTTTTGAATCATTTGAAAATGTAGAAACCATTCTTAGCTCCAAGGCCTTATAAAAACAGGCAAGAGACCAAATTTGGCCTGCAGGCTATAGTCTGACAACCCGCAGTTTAATAAAAGGCAGAAACTCCATCCATATTATGACAAACATACAAACATCTATGAAAAATTTTGCATCCAGTTTCTGGTAGTTGGGTCATATATGAAATTTGGAATATCGGCTCTATGAGGTCCTTTTCAATTCTAATACTTGCTGATCATTTTAAAACTCATTTTAATTGGACTTCCCTTTTGGCAATGCTCTAGTAACATAAAGTTACCATGTGAAGATAGCTTTGATGACTTCTCCCTAACCTAGAGTAAATTTTTTTTTTTTTTAAAGATTTTATTCATTTGACAGAGAGACACAGCAAGAGAGGGAACACAAGCAAGGGCAGACGGAGAGGGAGAAGCAGGCTTCCCGCCGAGCAGGGAGCCTGATGCGGGGCTCGATCCCAGGACCCTGGGTTCACGACCCGAGCCGAAGGCAGACGCTCAATGACTGAGCCACCCAGGCGCCCCTGACCTACAGTAAATTTTTACTTTCTTTATGCCCTTTCTCTTTCTGAATAAATTTCAGATTGTTTAATTGAGTTAGCATATTCTACCTCTTGATTTCTAAATGACTGCAAAAATCTTCTAACTGGTGTATTTCCTACAAACTATCGCATACAATGCTTTCATATCACTCTTCCAACACGGTGTGAATACCTTTGTTCAAAAGTCCCCACTGACTGCCCACTGCCTTAAAAAAAAAACAAACAACAAAAAAACCCGCTAAAACCCTTAGCTATAACCTGGCTTTCAAGATGCTCCACTTTATGACTACTACACATCTCTGTACCTTACCTACTTCTTCTATCAAGTGAATTCTGTTCTCTGCTACAAGAACACTTTATGGATGCCTATGCCTCTGCTCCTGAGTATCATGTTCCTCTTTTTCTCTAAATCCTACCATTCTTTGAAGATCCTGTTGTGTTCCTTCTCCAATAAGTCTTCGTGATTGATGCAATCCTCTGTGATCTTTCCTCCTCTTCCAAATTTTATGTTAATCACAAATTATTAATAAAAACTTAAACCTTTGGTATACTTTCTCACCCAAGTGATCACAACCTTTGAGGATAAGGAAAAATGATTCTGTGCTCAGCATATTATCTTATACCTTTAAGTGTTCAATTAATGCGTGTTGTTAATGACAATTAAAAAGTCCAGTATCAAAATGCATTTTAATGATGTTTCAAAAACACAGGAATACAAATTAAAACGTTAAAAAAATATATATATATATCCCAAACAAGAATGCCACTTACTTTTACTAATATATCTTTTACAACTTGATTGCTATCATTATGAACGCTGATATAACTGGAAAAGGTCTCTCCCAAAAATATATTCCTGTGAAATAAAATAAACTTTTAGGCAAAAATCCACTCAAGTTTTAACACAAATATTCTATATAAGCACCACTGAGATCTTAAAATGGAGAAGAATTTAGTAAAGGATAGTGATCAGGTGAAATACTGCTTCAGCATTCCTTTGTGTACTTTAGGCTGCTCATTCATTACCCAGTACAGTTGAAAATACTGATATAGCCTATAAAACATGATATGTATCTTGGCCCTCAACTACTGTACAAACAGCCTGTTTCTCTAGACATAAGTCACCGAAATCAGATCCATGTTAAAAGTCTTAGGATTTATTACTGAAGAGACTACAAAAGGCAATTTTTAAAATAGCTTATGCCCTAAATCTAGTAGAGACCCCAGTAATTGATCTGAGTATTTTTTACCAATTTGTTTTATTTTTCTAAGTTATTCTAATACAAATAATGACGATATTTTTGTAAAGATTTATAAAAATACCTGTTTATAAATATATATTACACAAAAATCTATAAATATATTTTACGTAAATTTTTTAATATGAATATATTTCCAAGCTTTCAAGACACCAGTCAGTGACCACATTCTGTAAACCTTTTTTAAAAACCTGAAAAATCAGGGCGCCTGGATGGCTTAGTCGGTTAAGTGTCTGCCTTCAGCTCAGGTCATGATCTCAGGGTCCTGGGATCGAGCCCTGCTTTAGGCTCTCTGTTCAGCGGGGAGTCTGCTTCTCCTTCTGCCTCTCTCTCTGTGCTCCCCCTCTCTCAAATAAATAAAATCTTAAAAAAAAAAAATAAATAAATAAATAAAAACCTGAAAAATTCCATGTGGTCTTAAATTCTCTCAGTTGCAAACAGAGTAAAACCAAGGGCTTCTACCTCATTAATAGCCTAGAATAAGAGAAGAGCTAAGAATAAGAGAAGGAATAAAAATTGACAGTTCCTAATGAGCTGACAAGTCTGACACCTTATGTTGGGTACGTATCTTTTTTTTTTTTTTTTTTTTTGCAGGGGGCTGGTGGTGGTGATTTGGAGGGGATGGCAGAGGGAAAGGGAGAGAGAGAATCCCAAGCAGGGTCCATATCCAGCGTGAGCCCGATGAAGGGCTTGATCTCACCAACCTGAGATTACGATCTGAGCCAAAAGCAAGACTTGGACACTTAACTGACGGAGTCATCCAGGAGCCCCTCCCCTTTTCTTTTTTTTTTTAATTAAAAAAAAAACCCGGAATCACAAAGTTTAATTTTGGTAAAACCCTTTTTTTTTTTTAAACCACTTAAATGTATGAGTATTTTTCCATTCATTAGTTATTTTATGAAAACATAATTTGTAATGGCTTTAAGTACAGTTTATGTCAACATTTCATTCTTACCCGAAATTCTGTGGTAAAGTCAACATTTCTCCCAACATTAAAATTTCTGCACCATTTACAGTTGAAGGATCATCTCTCATGAGTTGGTTAAAGAGCTCTCCTATAGAAAGAGAAAAACATAAATTCTAACATCTATCTTGTAAATAAGTTTTACCTCCATAAAGAAACAGCTGGGAGAAATACTTAAAAAAAAAGAATCTTAAGAAAAATTATATTACAAATATCTAATTTATAATCTTCACTACAACAAATGCATGCCAAAAAATTCTACTTTCATGGACAATGAACACTTCAGAAACAAAGGAAAAAGAAGGTCATCAGATACAAAATATATTATAGAGAGTTCCAATAATTTTAAATAAAGGGAATGGCTAATACACGTTGATGGAACATGTGAGGATAAATAAAATTTTAATATCATGACTATGAATGTATCCTTACTAAAATTAAAAGTTTCTTGTTGCCATGGGAAATCAACAGTATCTTGACTTAGAGATTATGAGTAAGACCTACACTTAGATGGCCACCACTTACATCATACAAAAAGAGGCAACAAAGAATGCCGCAAAAAGTTAGTATAAGACTGGCAAGACTACGCTTATTCCAAGGTAATATAGGCAATCCAGGTTTCAACTTTTCCCTAGGTGCAAGCAGAACAAAGCATACCAGGTAAGTCTTTTTCTTCACATGTTACTGGAATATTGGTGAATAAAGTAGGCTTAGTTAACCGCATCACTGTGAATTAAGAAAAAAAAAAGAAAATATTAATACTGCTTTGGGCTAGCATTCCAAGTTGAATGTATGATACCCATCAATTCTATACTAAAATCAAATATAACCTAAAGCTTCCTAAATATAATAGTAAGTATTCCCAAAATCACACACCAATGATTTACTAAAAATGTTAATTTATAACAGAAAATCTTACATATCATTTATTTAAAACCTAATGTATTATAAAAATTAAATGTAAATGTAGAATGCCACATTATAGAAAAGCTGAAAAATAAAGGAATTTTAAAGCTTAAGGTATATGAGAATAGGCTTTAAGAAAAATCCTGAGTGACTATGAACAATATCAAGAAGATATCTTCCTGAAAGGGAAAAATGTTTTGATTCACCATCTTGAATATGAGACAGTAATTTTACAAAAAAACGAATCTTTACGAGCTTTATCTCTCGGTTCTAATCCCTGGCCACTGGAAGTTCAGTAAGTGGACCTTTAAGTAATATTAATTCTGTATAGAAATTACAAAAGTATCACTTAACGTATAGCTTTGTAAAATTCCAACCAAAACTAAGATTTGTTCTTGGGACATGACAGAATGTGTCTGAAATTTAGAAAAACAAGTAAAAATAAGCGAAGGAAATTAATGGAAAAAAATGAGGAAGAAATGGATTTACCATATATTAAAAGATTTAAGTCTATAATCAACTAATTGGCTTATTAATGCAAGACCACACAGATATATTAGATAGTTAAAAAAAGATTAGGATGCAGAAAAAAAATTAACATGATAAAGTGCTAGCACACTGGTTAGCTATCTGGGAAAAATAAAAAATTTAATTTACAAATTCAATTGAAGTATCAAATAAATTGCCTATGTATCAGATAGTTAAGAGGCAAAAATTAAGCCACAAAAAACTTTTAAAAAGTGAAAATTTATGAAACCTAGTCAAGTAAGGATAAGACTTTCTAACTAAAAAAAAATCTTTTTCAATTATTTCTAAAGACTGACCTTTGATCACATCAAAATAAAGACAAAAATGTAACATTAAAAATCATATAAACTTGTGAAATATTTCAGAAAATTAATTATAGACTATTTCTTTATACTCTATTAAAAATGTTCATTCAAATCAAACCCAAAAACCTTTAAAGACTATTGACCTAAACAGTCAATTCACAATATAAGTGGTATCACTAGCATATGTAAACGTGTACCACCTAACTACTAACTAGCTATATCATTCACACCAAATTTAGTGCCCTTCTCATCCTCGTCTCAGGCTAAATGTCATCTTTTCCAAAAAAGAAGTAACAGCTCACCTTGTCTCTCTCATAGTCCCTTATATTTGTCATGAACTGATACGTGTACTTATTTACAGCACTCTGATCCACGCTCCATGAGGTTGAGGCTCTTATGTATTATATTCAGTTTTCTCGCTTTGTTGGCTTGACATAGTTTCTGACACATAGTATATTCTAAAATCTTTGCTGAATGAAAGAATTAGCACCTCACCAAATCCTCATTAACTGGTATTATTTTGAAGATGTTAAGTTTTATGAACTGAGGCCATTAAACAATGTTATATTAAATAGATGGCTGTTGAGGGGGCCTGGCTGGCTCTTGGTCTCGGAGTCCTAAGTTCAAGCCCTATGCTGGGCACAGAGCTTACTTATAAAATAAAATAAAATAAAATAAAATAAAATAAAATAAAAACGTAATATAAATATAAATGGATGGCTATTGAAACAGGCAACAAATGTTAACCTTAAAATTTCTCAAGTCACTTGCATAACTGATATATACTGAGCATTTACTAGTGCTAGACAACATGCTAAATACTTCACAAGTATCAACACATTAAATTCTCATGACTACAAATTTGGTACCATTATCTACCTTTTATACATAAGGATGATGCTTGGAGAAGGTAATCTGCATATAAAAGACTACAGCAGATAGGTGGCAGAATTAGATCTGAACTCAGATAAATTCACTTTGTTCAAAATCTCTATATTATTAATTGTAAGACTGGAGTCATAAGCCTGGAATGTCATGCCTTATCAGAAACATCCTATGGGAATTCAAAATAGGACTCCATGTCAAGCAGAGTATTAACCAATTAACCAGGTCATTGATGAGGCCCTGGAAGTGGTTGAGGGAGGTTTTCTAACTTTCTACTTCACTCTTACTTCTAACTAGGAAAGAAGATTAAAATTAAGTACAATCTGAAGGGGATAATAAAGGGCTCTAGAAATGATAAAGAAGAGACAGTTTTTTTTTTTCACAATCTAAGTATCTAAGACTCTAAGCTCACTTTTTTTTTCTTTTTCAATTTGAGAGAGAGAGAGATATCGAGAGAGACAGAGATAGCAAGAGAGAGCATGAACGGGGAGGAGAGGGAGAAGCAGGCTCCCTGCTAAGCAGGGAGCCTGTCTGGGGGGGGGAGGGGCTTGATCCCAGGACCCTGGGATCATGACCTGAGCTGAAGGCAGACGCTTAACCGACTGAGCCACCCAGGCACCCCTCTAAGCTCACTTTTAACACCAAGTGGTGTTCTCTATTCCCCATTTTTTTTTCATTTCAGAAGAAACCGAATCTTTTTTTTAAAAGATTTCATTTATTTGACACAGAGAGAGACAGAAAGAGCACACAAGCAGGGGGGAGCGGCAGAGGAAGAGGGAGAAGCAGAGTCCCAGTTGGGCGCAGAGCCTGATGCGGGCTCAATCCCAGACCCCGGGATCATGACCTGAGCTGAAGGCAGATGCTTAACTGACTGAGCCACCCAGGCGCCCCCAGAAGAAACCTAATCTTAATAAAAATACACTCTTCAAGGGAATCCTAAAACACTCTTTTTAAAAAGTGTCCTTGAAAATACCATGTGATTTCACTCATATGTGGAATTTAAGAAACAAACCAGCAAAAGGAAAAAAAAGAGAGACAAATCAAGAAATGGACCCTTAACTACAGAGAACTAAATGGTTACCAGAGCAGAGGTGGTGGGGGAATGGGTTAAACAGGTGAAAAGGATTAAGGAGTGCACTTGTATTGAGCACCAGGTGTTGTATGGAAGTGCTGAATCACTCTTTTGTACACCTGAAACTAATATTAAATGTATGCTAACTGGAAATTAAATAAAAACTTAAAAAAAAACATAAAGTGTTTTTGAGTTCACCCAAATGTGTAGCCAACTTATTTGCTTATTATATGCTCAAACTTCCATTGTGTACAAAAGTCTTATAAAGCTTAGTTTTACTGATTCTATGATTTTCTAGGGGATGAGATAATAGAGGGTGGGTAAAGAATAACCCTCTATTAAAAATAAAAACTTCCCAAACTGGTATTAAAAATACCTGTTTCCATCATATTTTCAAAGAGGGAAAAATCAGTGGGGGGAGACTGCAGTTGGTAAGAAATACTATCATCCTGTGGACTCAAAGAAAACTACTATAAAGCACAGTTCGTCATACTGCAGATTCTTAAACACAAACTGGGAAAGCCCAGTTAGTAACGTAAAAGTATCTCATATTAAAACTCATTGTGGTGTATATATATATATATATACCACATACACAACGTGGTATATGTGGTATATATATATATACTTACAATGTGGTATATGTGGTGTGTATATGTACACACACACACACACACACACACACAATGGAATATTATGCAGCCATCAAAAAATGAAATCTTGCCATTTGCAACGACATGGATAGAACTTTAGGGCATTATGCTAAGTGAAATAAGTCAATCAGAGAAAGACAACTGTCATATGTTCTCACTGGTATGTGGAATTTGAGAAACAAGGAAGAGGATCATAGGGGAAAAGAGGAAAAAATTGAAACAAGACAAAAACCAGAGAGGGAGACAAACCATAAGAGACTCTTAATCTCAGGAAACAAACTGAGGGTTGCTGGAGTGGTGGGGGGTGGGAGGCATGGGGTGGCTGGGTGATAGACATTGGGGAGGGTATGTGCTATGGTGAGCACTGTGAATTGTGTAAGACTGTTGAATCACAGACCTGTACCCCTGAAACAAATCATATGTTAATAAAAAAAAGAGAGCACTGCTTTGCAAACTACAAAAAAACAAAACAAAACAAAACTCAATGTTTCCTGTCTTACAGCAAATTAATGGACCTCAAATATTACACATAATGTTAGTTGGAAAAGAGCAACTACCAACAAAAGCAAGGCTTAAGAAACCTGGCAGAGGAACTATAATAAAGCACTGTTTTTTTTTTTTTTTAAAGATTTATTTACTTTATATATAGAGAGGATAGATGCACAAGGCGGTGGGGCTTAGGGGAGAGGGAGATAAGCAGACTCCCCAGTGAGCACGGAGCCTGAAGCAGGGCTTGATCCCACAACCCAGAGATCATGACCTGAGCCAAAATCAAGAGTTGGAGGTTAGCTGACTGAGCCACTGAAGTGCCCCAATAAAGCACTGGTTATTAAATGATAATCTTATATTCAGGTTGAATGTTAAAAAACAGGTTCTTTGTCAAAAATTAAAGAGGCAAAAAAGAATATGTGATTTTCTGCCAAGTGCCAAATCAAATATTCACTACACACAGCAAATATAGTGTCATGTGTAGTACCATTTTCATTGGAACTCACAAAACACATTTATGAAATTCAGGTTCCACCTATTATCTTATTAAAAAAACTTTTATAAGTCTTCAATAATTTATGAAAGAGAGAGACCTGAGGTTACAAACTAATGACCTGGGCCAAGTTCAATTTGTGTATACATTTTGCTTGAAAAGAACATAAAAAAATTAAAGGAGAATCTTCTTCAAGTTCCAAGTCCTTAACTACGTTCTACAGTCTTGCCTGTCTAGTCCCTGAATGATTTCAAGTTTGTGAACTGTGAATTCTGGGCATTTTGAGCAAATTATATCAAAATGATCATTATGCAGGAGCTCATTTTCGAAATTCTCAAAAAATGGTCTTTAAGCTATTTGATAAATTGGTAAAGAAAGTTAAATTCGTATGATATCCTCCACATCTTTTTTTGGTTGAATTTAACATTTATCTGAAGGTAGAGAGGTTGTCAGGGAAAAATAAAGTTATGGTATCGCTGCGACTTTCCTAGAGAGTAAAATGCCGTTGGTATTTTATCAAATGGTCTCACAGATCCACCTTCCTGTATGCATTCTTGTGTCCCCAATTTACTTCCACATCTATGACTTAACAGTGGAAATGAGAAATATTGCTGAGCCCTACTACTAGCTTATGCTAGAATCATCAGTCCTAAGGTTCTAAATACTCTAAAAAAGCTTCAAAGTAGTAGTGGATTCTAAATTCTTAGGCCTTGATTACTTCTTAAGTATTGTGTAGATAGATGAGAAATGGATCTCTCCTCCTTTTGAAATCATAGCACTATTTGCAGTAAAAACTCAATCTTGAGTTTTCCAGGTCTGAATTACCCTTTCACTGCTTCTGAAAGAGGCAGAAAGCAATCAATACAAATGATAAAACTTTAAATCTGCCACATGTGAAGACAAAGAAACTCTTTTTAATAAAGTGTGATTCTTGGCTAAAATTAACAACTCAGGAAACAACAGATGTTGGTGAGGATGCAAAGGAAGGGGAACTCTCTTACACTGTTGGTGGAAATGCAAACTGGTGCAGCCACTCTGGAAAACAATATGGAGGTTCCTCAAAAAAGTTAAAAATAGAGCCACCCTATGACCCAGCAATAGTACTACTAGGTGTTATTCAAAGGATACACAGACAGTGATTCGAAGGGGCACTGCATCCCAATGTTTATAGCAGCAATGTCCACAATAGCCAAACTATGGAAAGAGCCCAGATAGTCATTGACAGATGATTGGATACAGAAGATGTGGTATACACATAAAATGGAATTATTAATCAGCCATCAAAATGAATGAAATCTTGCCATGAAGGGGATGGAACTACAGGGTATTATGCTAAGCAAAATAAGCCAGTCAGAGAAAGACAAACACCATATGATTTCACTCATATGTGGAATTTAAGAAACAAAACAGATGAACATAGGGGAAGGGAAGGAAAAATAAACTGAAAATGAGAGGGAGGCAAACTGTAAGAGATGCTGAACTCCAGGATACAAACTGAGGGTTGCTGAAGGGAAGGTGAATGGGGGAAAGGGGTAATTGGGTGATGGGAATTAAGGAGGGCACTTGACATAATGAGCTGCATGTTACACGCAACTGATGAATCAGTAAATTCTACCCCAGTAACTAATAATACAGTGTATGTTAACTAAATTGAATTTAAATAAAGAATTAAAGTATGATTCTTGGATTAAAAAACTGCTCATAACAACCTTTATTGTATAATCACTTTGGGTATTTTTATGAGGAGATGTGTAAACTCAATTTATAACATTCTGCTCATGGGAAACTTATAATAACTCTAGGAACCAGTCAACTAGCAATCAGCATTAACCATCATTAAGATTGAACTACTTGTAATAGATTAAATAAAGAATAACGATTTCTTATCCACATTTGATACTTCCCTTCAAAATAAGTTATATCCTTAAAGATACGTTATGGTTTAGGCAAATTAGACATTTTGTACTTCTGTTTCAAAATTCCACATCAAATATTGTCAGTTACAGATTTTTGGAAACATTGGTAGAATCTGGGCTAGTTTCCCAATTTGAACTATGTTCATGCTACTTGAATAGCATTTGCAATGAACTGGTTTTATTTATTTTAAAAAAATCATTACACTTTAGAAGAGTAAAGAAAAAACACTATAAAATTATATTTTGGGGCTTTACCAAAATCCAAACTATTCACTGTAATTCACTGCAATATCTAATTCAACCACTGGAAAAGTAACAGAACAAAAGGGATAGAACATTTTATCTCTAAACTCAGTATAAATAACAATTTAGCATGATTCATTTAGAAGACTACTAAAAGTATAACCCAGAAAGCTCTTGAGTTAATAGACTTGTCTAGGAACTCAACTGATGGCCATTTATTTCTGGAAAACAACTGTATACAAGTTACCACACAATTTTTTTTTTTTTTTTTACAATATTAAGAATGAACAGGCTATCTTAGTGAGGGGTCAAATTAAAAAGTTAAAAAGTTAAAATCCCATAAAAATTGATTGATCTCATTATTTCATAAGTTTTTTTTTTTAAAGATTTTATTTATTTATCTGACAGAGAGACAGCGAGAGAGGGAACACAAGCAGAGGGAGTGGGAGAGGGAGAAGCAGGCTTCCCGCTGAGCAGGGAGCCTGATGTGGGGCTCGATCCCAGGACCCTGGGATCATGACCTGAGCCGAAGACAGACGCTTAACGACTGAGCCACCCAGGCGCCCCTGATCTCATTATTTCAGATCATACTCAGTTCATTCAGAATAGTCTTCTCTTTAACAATCAGTGAAATTCATTACATACTAAAAATAACACCATATTTATGCACGAATAAATTCATTTTCCCAGCAAGAGCTAACCTTCCTTTAAGAAGACTTCCCACATATTCACAGTACGTAATATCACAGAACACCCATATTTGGCCTAAGTGTCTCTGAAATGTAGCATTACAAGATGGAAGTTCATTGTGCCTGATGATTTGATTGAGTTTTGCCCAAATGTCTTCCAGAGTTTGGTTGTTACAAATAGCATGCTCTATAGTCCATCTTGCTCTATAAAGTGAATGCAAATTCAGTGCCTTTAAACTATCTTGCAATTTTTTAGACAAAGGAAAAATATTTTCAGTACAATTACTGTTGGGAAGTGAAACACTCCAGAACCTCTTCTTGTGCTGTCTTCCCTTTTCTGAATGTTTATCTAGAGTTCCAGAATTAGTCTGTTCATTCAGTGAGTGTGACCGGATTAAGTGCTTCCTTTTTTTTAAATTAGGTTGAAATTCCAAAAGATCTACTGTGCAATCGTAACTCTGTGATTTAACATCACGTTCTGAAATGGTTAAGTACAGTTTCACATCTTCAGCTGCCTCTTCAGAAATCACAGGTGGTGATCTTTTAGGTTTGAGTGGAAGTTTGGACCCATCATGCAAACACCAAGGAATAAATCTCGACAGCGGACGTGTAGGAAAGTCTTGAATTGCTTTCTCTGCAATTTTTGGCAGTTGTGTGGGATCATTCTCATATGGTCGATAATGTAATATTACTTCTGTAGTCATTCTGCAGTAATCCAGTTACTCTTAATGAAGAAAACATTTCTTAGATGCGCTCCTCAGCGCTAGAATGTAATTTATAATTATAAGACTCTCTTTCCAAATCAGAGGGAAACAGGACCTAAAGTGGAAGTATTGCAAAGAGTAAGATATGGTAGGGATAGCCTACACACAAATAGGGAAAAAGAAAAAACAAAACCAATCCCAATATGATATTTTACCAAGTGCTATTGGTAAATGTGAATGTAATCCACAAAACCGGAAATGCTTTATCTCACCAAAATAAGGGATCTGATTAGATGCCTTATAAGATCACTTCTAGCCTAAAACTGCTAGGAGTCAACAAGTCTAACTCAACAGATATAAAGGATTTGGAACTATTGTTACTAATATATTAGGTAAATAATATTAAGACTATAGCAGAAACAAAGGGTAAATTAGTGATTCTTAGAATACTAGATTCATTTGAAGATAACAAAAATGTAGAAATACTTAAAAATTTGAGACATCTGAATTGAGGACAATGAAAATCATTGTAATTTTTAATGCCTTGAGAAAAATAATTTTATACTTTAAAATTATATGAATTCTGCCAAATATATAGACAGAGTACTTAATGATTTTATTTCATTTGCAGTAGTAAACACTAGTAACATGAAAATAGTTTAACTCTGATTTTAGCCAGGCTAGGAATGGGTTTGTGACGAAGTCTCCTTTGTATAAATGGGGGAATTTCACAGTATCAAGACCTTAGTACCATGGCTCCTGAATTCCACTTTGGAGGAGGACCAAGAAGGCTAGACCTTCCCTATTTTTTTTTTTCCCTCTTAGAGCAAAGAAGTCTTCAAGTTGCCCCAAATGAAGTCATTGATAATAAGTTCCAGCATATAGTTAGGCTCCCTAACCAAGTCCAAAGCTGCATGAGCCATAATGCAGACTCTTTCAAATCCTAATTACTGTAGGAAAAAAAATGAGAGGTTGTATCTCTTCTCCCCCAAATCATTAGAGAACTTTTTGGAGGGGTTCTCCCATTGCTAGAATGACCATGGACGAGGACTCCTGTCATGATGTCACAATACTCATTTGACCACTGATTCTGAAGAGTCAGAAGTAATTAATCTCATGATTCTTTTCACCTACTGTTAACGTCCATTAAGAGATTTGACAACTTAAATTCATAAATGACTGTGATCCTTAACATCCATAATTTTAATATGAATCTAAACATAGAGAGCATATTCTTAAAAGTATTAATAATGCTTTTATTTTTTCTTTCCTCTTCCTTACACTTTCACATTGTAAGATATGGCACTGAGAATTCTTTCATTTTTTGAACGTAGTCAATGTTGTACTCCGAGAATGATGAAGTTCTGAGAGCTCCTTAATAATTTACTTAGATAAGAAAGTAAACTTAAATTACCACATAAATTGATATATTTGGCATCCAACAATCAGTACAATTAAAATCTGTGAAAAATTTTTTAATAAATTGTTTTATTTTTTTAAAGAAATCCCTACACCCAATGTGAGGCTTGAACTCACCACCCCGAGATCAAGAGTCACATGCTCCACCGACTGAGCCAGGCAGGTGCCCCAAAGCTTGTGAAAATTCTTGTTTAACAAGGGGGGACAATGGTACCAAAGAGCTTTAATAAAACTGAAATTATCCGTGAATTTCAAAGGACTTATCCTTTTAGGCCACTAAAATAGTCTCCCAGGTTATCTTCTATTTCAGAAAATAAAGAAAAATAGAAAACTAAAAATACCCAATGGCAATTAGCTTCCACATCACTGGAATGTAACTGTGTTTAATAGCTTCCAGCTTGCATAAAATCATACCTAGGAGCTAACAGAACTGTTCCAAATTCCCATCAAAATAACTGATGAGAGAATGTTCTCTGAAAATGCTGTTTCCTTCATTAGGAGGCAATAAGGAGTCTTGGAAAGATGGAGGAAGGCCTTGTGTTGAAATACTGCCTCCAATCACTTACTAGCTTTGTGACCCTGAAAAAGTTTCTTAAATTTCTGATAGATATTAAGTAAAATCTATTCCACATACTTGATGTAAGATTAAGAAAAAACCTGACAGTTACTTTTCCTTTTTCTCCAGAAGAACCCATTTTAGTCTAGCTCATTTGCTCAGGCTAAGCTTACAGGTCCTGTTGCTGTATTACTTAATACTGTTTTTTAGTTCTATGATCAGAGACAACCCTATTAAATTCAGCTATCAGTATATGATTTTATGTTACAGATGGGACTGGTAAGCTTCTGGAATGTGTGATGCCTACATCATAACTGGGGAGGGGATAAGGGTCCCTCAAAATGGATGCCACAAGGAAGGTAAGTGCAGTGTAACCGAATTCAAATGCCTCTTGAGCCTTTTCTCAGCTCAGTCCAAGAAGTTACTGGTAACCACACAGTACAGCATCCAAGAAAGAAGAAGCGCGTTCGTGGAAGTAGAAAACAGATGAAATAAAGCTGAAAGCATTTTAAATAAAAGGTTTTCAGAAAACAATAAGAATTCCAGAAAAACTCTGCCCTGTTGGTTTTCCCCCAAATAATGATACAATTAAATCATCAAACTTATTAAAAATTTTTGCTGTGTGCAGAAAACGAAAGTTGGCATTAATTTTCCCATATCCACAACTTTGAAGTAAACTGAAGTTTTAACAAATCTAAACTATACGTTGTTGTACGATGTATTTCTAAATCCTTGGCACTGCTTACTGCAATACTAGACTAACTTCACAGATGAAGCTGAATGAAGCCTAGTAACTTTATCAGTGCCACATGAAGTCACAATAGACAAGGAAAAATCACTGTAGATGCCTATTATAAATCATCTTGGTTCACTGGGCTCTCCCCGGGTAAGGTAGGGACCTTAGCTTCCGCGGCTAAAACCAGTCTGGTAACTGCAGCATATCTACACAATGAGTGATTTGCCAGGTATCTATTCCATTCTAGAGGAAGGCTGTCAAACCTAAAAAGCAAAGAGAAGAAATTGCTTCCTTACACTCGGCGCCAAAGGACAGAACAGGAGGGCAGGCACTAACAGTGTTTAAGAAAAACGAGGCCTACATCCCAGGGACCAGATCTATGTGGCAAAGGCTTCGAGAATTAGTGAGAGAAGAGGAGAACAGACTAAAGGGAGTCAGGTTCGTAAAAGTTTACCTTTCAGGGCCAGCAGGTGCTCCTGTTTGGGGGGATTCACTTCCATTTTGACCGGCACTTTCGACCCACTGCCTACGGCAGGTGAAGAGGTTCAAAGCAGCCCGGAAGAAAACAGAAAAGCGGACGTTCGGGAAGATCAAATCACTCCCAACAGGCTCTCTGCGCTGGTGATGCCGTAAATTCTCTTCTTAGCACCGTCCTTTACGGACTCAACGGCTTCTTTTTACCAAAGCCATCTCTTGCTTCTTAGAGACCTATACATAACATACTTCCCTATTTTCAAGCCACAGTCACACATCATGACTTCAAGAAACCACTCCTCGGTGACAATACGTAGCTTCCCAGATCCTTACAATGCGGCGTAAAAGAAACGGATTTTGCATGCTGGGATTTGTAGTTTAAACAAAACCGCATTGCATGCAGGGAGATGTAGTCCCCCTTTGCTCCCACGTCTATTCGGCAATTAGGAAGAGATCGTTACTGAAGCGGGAGTTTCACCCCGAAAATTTACTTCTTGCTTTAGCCCTTCTTTTTTCCTTTAATTTTGTTCCTGCCCTCAGTTGCAGACTCCCGGATAATACCAATATAAATAGCAAAGCGCTCATATATACAAGGCTGTGCAGCCAAAGAGCTACTGACTGGCAGGAGGAGGAGCCCAGAGGTCAACCCAGCGGCGCTCCGCGTCTTACTGCGCCTGTGCGCCGGCGGCGAACGCCGAGGCCTCTGGGTAGGTGGCTCGACCCCGCCCCTCAGCTGAAGGCCGTGACGGCTGTTTCTGCGGCACCGCTCCTCGTAGGATGGCAACCCTGATTGTAAACAAGCCTGGAGCGGGACTAGACGGTGGCCGTCAGGGCAGCCGAGGGACGGCCGTGGTGAAGGTGAGGGACATTGCGTGATCTGTTCTCCACCATCGGCCTCCCTTCGGTTCATCCCTGAGGTCTGGCGGCCGCGCCCCGGCCGTCTTCTTTGGGCCTTTGCGCCCCTCTCGGCTTTACAAGCCATGCCATCCCCTCCGCGATTTTTATCTCTTCGGGCTTGGAGTTGCTTCGTCTTCTGCTCATACCAGTCCTCTACTTGGCCGATGGGGACATTTGTGAAAAGAGCTTATGGGCCTGTGAGACTGACTTTGACCGGTCTTTGCTTAGGTCCTCTCCTTTTTGTTAAGCTTAACAGGCATTAGTTTATTTTTATTAAATTGAGCCATTGTTATCGCAAGGTATTATGTTAAGTATTTTACCTCGTTGATATCTACTTATGAGGTATATGATAATTACCATTTGACAGGTGAAGAAACTCAGGTTTACGTTAACACAGTGTGTCATGGATCCAGGGTTGACTGCCTTTAAAATCTGGTTTTCATTATTGCACTACTTCTATAACCAGACATGTAGTAATGGCTGATCTGCCCCCTCCTCTTTTATTAGTATAGTCTGTCAACACTTTTGAGAAGTGTCCCTGCAGCAGCATGGCTGAACATTAACGTTAGGATATACGAATTGCCCTATGCTTCAGGTTTGAAATTCTACCATGCTTAAATGCTTCAAAATGTATTTACTAACAAATCAATTGAAATATGTGGGATTCACATTTCCCTTCCACTATATACATATGGAAGATCTGCAAGGGAGAACTGATCTCATCGGTTTGTAGAATAACTTTCAGGATTGTTGTAATCTGAGTTAAGGGTAATTCTCATTATTGGCTACATATTTAGAGTAACTGAGGACTTAAAAGAAAAAAAATAAACCCTACTGATAACATTCCTTCTCCCCAAGTTCTGATTAACTTGACATCACTATATTTTTTAAACATTCCCAGAAGTGATTTTAATGTGCAACCAAGGTTGAGAACCACTATACCAGATAATATCTGAAGTTATTTTAAGATCTTGGGTAATAGGCACCTGTGATTTTTCACTTAATGTTGGTTTTATATGACAACAAATGCTCCATTTCTGCTCACAGGTATATTATCAATTATTGATGGCTTTTGATTCATCTGGCCTTTTTATATTGAAGTTATTCTGAAGGTACACAGCATATCTGAGATACAGAGGAGCCCTGTTATTAGGCATGTTACATGGTTGAGGTTTTATTTATTAAATTGTACTTTACCTAAGTAGAGAATACCTAAAGATTATTTTGTGATTTAGATTGAATCAAGAAGTTGTTATTAGAATGGATATTATTGCTGTTATCTACTTTTGTTACCCTAGTTGTCTTAAAATCTCAAAAAATATACAAAAGCCTTGTATTACTCAAATTTGTTACAGCACAGAGTGTGATATGTTAGAGGTTCACTTTGTTTTTGTCTTCACATGTAAAATGTGCCTCAGTTGTGCAGTAGGGTAGTCCTTTTTGGCAAGATCCTTATGCCATAATTTGTAAGGAGGATGGTGGCATAAATTAAAAAACAACTCATTGTCATTTTCATAGATGAAGGCAAAAATTATTCATTGGAGGGTGAAAGTTGAAGTATATAATGCTAAAAGGTAAAATAATGAACAAGTTGATAATGAGGGTTTTTTTCATTAGAAAACTCAAAGTCAAAAATCTGATATTATGAAATTATTTACGTTCAAAAAAGTCAGAAAGGTACGCCTGGGTGGCTCAGTGGGTTAAGCGTCTGCCTTTGGCTCAGGTCATGATCCCAGGGTCCTGGGATCGAGCCCCGCATGGGGCTCTCTGCTCAGCGGGGAGCCTGCTTCTCCCTCTTCCTCTGCCTGCCGCTCCCCCTACTTGTGCGTGAGCTCTCTCTCTCTCTCTCTCTCTGACTAATAAATAAAATCTTAAAAAAAAAAGAGTCAGAAAAAAAAAGAATCAGGAAAGTTTCTTTTGAAGAGTGAGTCTTCTTAGTCCATTTAAAATATGGTCTGGTTAGGGTGCCTGGCTGTCTCTGTTGGAGGAGTGTGCTACTCTTGATTTCAGGGTCGTGAGTTTGAGCCCCATGTTGGGGGTAGAGATTACTAAAAAAATAAATTAAAAACTTAAATAAAATATGGTCTGGTTTATTAAAATTTGGTTTATATGTAATAAGTTTGAAGCTCTCTTTGGCATATTTGTGAAGTTGATAAAATTAAGAGCTTTTTTCTTGTTTAGGGTTTAATTCCTTGTGCTGTTAGCCACAGTTCGTGTTCATAAATACTGAAGAAAGAATTTCTTACTCTTTTGTTTACGGAGTTGATACGAAATAGTCTAGTAAGTTTATTTTTGGACCTGTGTTTAGTTTATAAATCTGTGGTATGTTATTAGTGCTTTTTGAAAAAACCTGTAGTAGCAACTTAAGTTCTTTTATCTTGTGTAATTATGGGGTCAGAGGTAAAAGATATGAATGGACTGAAATTTAATTTGATTGTTTGGAGTTTATGGTCATAATTATGGTGTTACAGAAATGAGGACATTATAAGAATGTTGCATTTATTTAATATCTAATTCTGTTATATCTTTTCTGTATTGAATGAATCTGATATTTAAGTGAGACCATTTAAATGAAACTTCTGTCCTGCCTTTTTTAAAAATGTAGGATACGTTTAAGTGTTTGTGTATAATACAATTTATGTGTAACTTTTCCCATCTATTTTCCTTCCTCATAGGGAGCCACTATTCCAGTGTAATCAGTTTCCTGTGTATCCTGCTAGAAAGATAGTATGCCTGTATAAAAATATACATATAAATGTATGTTCTCTTTCCCCAGTTATATGCAAAAGCTAAATATTCTATGTATTTTTCACTTTGCTTTATTCATATGAAATCGTTCTGTATGTGTACATAAGAAACTTCCTTTTTCTCAACAAACCACATGGTTTTGCAGTACATGAGTATACTATAGTTTATTTCCCAGTCTGTATTGCTATCTATTTATTTTGTTTCCAATCATTTGCAAGTGCAAATGGTGCTGTAAGGAATAACATAGAGATCTTGACACACATGTGTGATATATTTGTCAGATAAATTCATGGAAATAGAATTACTAAGCTATGTAAACTCTTGATAGGTATTGTCAAATTGCCTTTCATAAAGCCTATATTAGTTATTAAATATTTCACAGCAGTCAGCAAGTATAAGAATATCTGTTTTCCTACATCTTCACCAACACAAAGGGTTACACAAAGGGTTATCAACCTGTTCGATCTAATCTGAAAAAAGTATATTGGTTTAGGTTTAAGTGCATTTCAAAGTGTTTTGAGTGAGATTGAACATCTTTTCAGATACTTAAAGAGCTGTTTTTATGTCTTTTCTTGTGAGTTGTGTGTTACATTTAAGCCTCTTTTGAACCATACTGGGATGCAAGCCAATTATGAATTATCAATTTACAGTGAAAGATGTTTGTATTTCATGCACTAAGTCCAAATTAATTACAGAGTTAGTATTAAATTTTTAATGGATTAAGTCTGATTTCCACTGTGGATTTTCTCTTTTTTACCTTGCATTGTGAATTTGTTGGGGGATGGTGGTTGGGCTGAACTGTTTTTAATTTTTAATCTTGTCAGACTTTATTTATATAAGCACACTAGTACTGGGTTGTTTGTAATGCCCTGTTTCTGAGGGCTTTTTGATCTAAGAGGGAAAGACAGGCTGGAAGCCAATAACGGAATTAACATGTTTAGGGTGTTAAGATGAACACTTATCCATGCATGATGGCCCAAAGGGTAGTGTGGTCATTTCAGTTGGAATGAGCTGTGGGTACACTGGGAGATACGGTTGTTTAGAAATTTGTTTATTAATGTTAAAAAAAGAATCTACTAGGAAAATGTCTGTTTAGCTATTTCCTCAGCATTAGCATAAAAAAGAGGCAACAGTTTGTCATGTTCTGGGAACTACAAATTGTTTGATATGGTTTGAGAATAGAGTCTAAAGGGGGTGGCAGGGAAGCAGTGGGATGGAGGCCAGATTGTAGCAGGTCATGGATGGCCGACATAGTTAGTGATATAATTGAACAGTTCAGTGTGGGTATTTTTAAAAAATAAATTAAAATTGTATGACACTTTGAATATGTTGGCAGATAAAGGTACCAACAGTGCTTCATTGGTAAAAATATAGTTTGTTGACTAATTATAAAACAATTTCATGGGCTTGGGAATCAGAATATGCTGATTCTTGTCACTTCTTTTAACTGACCACATGGCCTTGGGCAAGTAATGTGCCTGAAATTGGAATTATATAGACAACATACTTTCTAACCCAGGGGCATATTTATTAATTGAGAACAACGAATTGAAATTTAAGTCTTAGCTGACTGCTTTCTTAACTCTACATTATGTAATATAAATGGATACTAGAAAATAATATTACTTACAGTCTGTTCTGAACAAGTTCTTGATCATTTACAAGGGGTAACTGTCACCCTAGTACATATTTCAAATGATTTTTTTTTTTTTTTTAAAGATTGTATTTATTTGCGAGAGAGAGAATGAGAGACAGAGAGCATGAGAGGGAGGAAGGTCAGAGGGAGAAGCAGACTCCCTGCTGAGCAGGGAGCCCGATGTGGGACTCGATCCCGGGACTCCAGGATCATGACCTGAGCTGAAGGCAGTCGCTTAACCAACTGAGCCACCCAGGCGCCCTCAAATGATTTCTGTTCAAATTAATGATGGTCTTTTGGGGGCTAGGTAATTGCAGAGAAATTGTTTAAGAACCCAACTTTGGTAGAATTACATATTATACAGATTCAGATATAATGAATCAAGACATAATTTTCAAAAGATAAAGATGATGTTAATTTACAACATTATCTTGGTCCCTAACACTTGACATTTCAAGGAGATTTCACTATGATGTAATTTTTATGGGGTCTGTCAGATGAAATGATAAAAGGTGATTTAAAGTTTTATGCTCTAGACTTTTTTTCATGGAGGAATAATTTAACGAGATTGATTTAATATATTAGATCGAGTTTTTTTTAGCCTAAAGTATGTGTACTCTTAAAATCATTTAAAGAGCACATGTTTCCTTTCCAAATATTAGGTGCTGGAGTGTGGAGTTTGTGAAGATGTCTTTTCTTTGCAAGGAGACAAAGTTCCTCGCCTTCTGCTTTGTGGCCACACAGTCTGTCATGACTGCCTTACCCGCCTCCCTCTTCATGGAAGAGCAATCCGTTGCCCTTTTGATCGACAAGTAACAGATCTAGGTAGGAAAATATATTGTGTGTATTTAAGATTTAAAATTGTTTGGTTTATTTGTATGAAAAGGAGTTTGTGTAGTCATTGATCGCTGCAGCTTCTAGGTTAGATGAGAGATGGGGAAAAAGGTTATCTTTAGCTGTTCGAGTTCCATTTTACTGAGAGGAGTTATTTTAGATTAAGTGTATGTTTCATACAGTGGTTTTCAAACATGAATCAGAGCTTATTTGTAGTTATGAAATCAGTTTAATTGGCTCTGAGTAGGTATTTTAAAGAAGAAATAGAACAAAAAATGTGGGTGTGTTGCACACTGTTAGAGTGAATACTGGTGTGTGAAACTTTTGTTTCAGCTGTAAATATACACATATTTTAAAAAATTTATTTATGTATAAATAAATGTACGTTATCCTGTGTTGTAATGGCAAATGTATTTCTTACTGTAGGTTGCTGTAAAAAATATTGTAAAGCACTTGTTTTAATATATATTAAAAGTCATTGACAAACTAGGATTTATAAAGTTAAATGATAGAAAAATAGTAGAACTTTAAGTATGTTTCTACTTACAATGCTGAGGAGTTTTTGTTTTTTAAAGAGAATTTTAACAAGACAATAGTTCTAGCATAGAAAAATAATGTGGAAAATTTGAATTTGAAGATTTAGACATTATTAATGATTAAAATATATGACAAATTACTACTGAGGTATGAGATAAAATGATTAATATTCCATTTTGTTAGATTTAGTTTTTATTTTTATATTTATTCTAGGAGATTCAGGTGTTTGGGGATTGAAAAAAAATTTTGCTTTATTGGAGCTTTTGGAACGACTGCAGAATGGACATATTGGTCAGTATGGAGCTGCAGAAGAAGCCATTGGGATATCCGGAGAGGTATTGATAGAACTTGGTGTAATGTTATGAGCATGAATTTTTTCTTTTAATTTAAAGTATTTACCGTTAAAAGCACAATCTTACCTCACTTGCTCCAGCAGATAGGATTCCAGAAACACAACTTTTCATTACATTACAGTTTTGTAGGCAACAATATTCCTAGCTGAACAGCAGTAAAACTTAAACTTGAATTCTCTGAAAATACTATACCCAAAGTATGTTTTATGTATAAACTTATTTCCTTATTGTAATTCACTTCTACCCAAGGATAAAGTCAAAGAGGAAGAAGGTTACAGAAGGGTAAGAAGAAGGTATAAGCTACAAATTAAACCAGAGAGTGCAAAAGTGAATCAACAATAAATAGTACAGCACAAAGAAAGAGAACTCCTTGAAAGAGGCCAGGTAGTATAGAGGCCAAATGCTTCAAAAATAGCAGTAGCTCCTGAGGGAATCACTACTATTAAATATCTTCATGAAAAGTTTAAATTGTGTGTAAGTATACTCTCTCTATCCAACAGGCCGATCGTCCAGTAAATATTAGAACGAAGCTCATTAACACAGGTTAAAATACATTCTTATTTTTTTATTTTTTATTTTTTCAATTAAGTAAGCTCCACGCCCAATGTGGGGCTTGGACTCATGACCCTGAGATCAAGAGTTGCATGCTCAATGGACTGAGTCAGCCAGGCGCCCCTTAAAATACATTTTTAATGCTTGAAGAATTGTCCACATAGCTCATATTACTCTACTAGATATAAGAATAGTTGTAGTAAATAACAGTAATGATTTTGGCGATCAACTTTAAAATAACAGGTTTAGTATCAAGGAAAAAAATATCTGATTTCTACTTCTCTTATTAAATCATGATTTCTTTTTTTTTTTAAAGATTTTATTTATTTATTTGACAGAGAGAGACACAGTGAGAGAGGGAACACAAGCAAGGGGGAGTGGGAGAGGGAGAAGCAGGCTTCCCGCGGAGCAGAGAGCCCGATATGGGACTCGATCCCAGGACCCTGGGACCATGACCTGAGCCGAAGGCAGACCCTTAACGACTGAGCCACCCAGGCACCCCTAAATCATGATTTCTTTATGTAAAGTGAATCACTGAGTTGAATTTCAAACTGGAGCACTGTTTTCTTTTTATTTTTTTTCCTTCGAGATTTTATTTAAATTCAAGCTAGTTAACATGTAGTGTAGTATTAGTTTCAGGGGTAAATTTAGTGATTCATCACTTGCATAGAACACCCAGTGCTCATTACATCATGTGCCCTCCTTAATGCCCATCACCCATTAACCCATCCCCCCCAACCCCCCCCTCCAGCAATCTCAGGTTGTTCCCTATAGTTAAGTATCTCTTATAGTTTGCTTCCCTCTCTGTTTTTATCTTATTGTATTTTTTCCCTTCCCCCATGTTCATCTTTTTTGTTTCTTAGATTCCACATGAGTGAAATCATACGGTATTTGTCTTTCTCTGATTTATTTTGCTTAGCATAATACCCTCTAGTTCCATCCATGTCATTGCAAATTTCATTATTTTTTATGGCTGAGTAGTATTCCATTGTATATACATACCACATCTTTATCCATTCATCTGTCGATGGACATTTGTGCTTTTTCCATATTTTGGCTATTGTGGATAGTGCTGCTATAAACATTGGGGTGCATGTGCCCCTTCAAATTACTATTTTTGTATCCTTAAAATATCTAGTAGTGTAATTGCTGGGTTGTAGGGTACTTCTATTTTTAACTTTTTGAGGAACCTCCATACTGTTTTGCAGAGTGGCTGCCCCAGTTTGTATTCCCACCAACAATGCAAAGGGTTCCCCTTCCTCTGCATCTCACTAACATCTGTTGTTTCCTGATTTGTTACTTTTGGCTATTCTGACTGGTGTGAGGTGGTATCTCATTATGGTTTTGATTTGTAGTTCCCTGATGATGAGTGATGTTGAGTATTCACGTGTCTGTTTACCATTTATATGTCTTCTTTTGAGAAATGTCTGTTCGTGTCTTCTGCCAGTTCTTAACTGGATTTTTTTTATTTTTGGGATGTTGAATTTGATAAGTTCTTTATAGATTTTGGATACTAGCCCTTTATCTGATATGTCATTTGCAAATATCTTCTCCCATTCCTTTGGTTGCCTTTTAATTTTGTTGATTGTTTCCTTTGCTGTGCAGAAGCTTTTTATCAGCTTCTCTTTTGTTTCCCTTCCCTCTGGAGATGTGTCTAGCAACAAATTGCTGTGGCTGAGGTTCCAGAGATTGCTGCCTGTGTTCTTTTCTAGGATTTTGATGGTTTCCTGTCTCACATTTAGGTCTTCAATCCATTTTGAATTTATTTTTGTATATGGTGTAAGAAAGTGGTCCAGTTTCATTCTTCTGCATGTTGCTATCCAGTTTTCCCAACACCATTTGTTGAAGAGACTGTTTTTTTTTTTTTTTTTTAAAGATTTTATTTATTTATTTGCGAGAGAGAGAATGAGAGACAGAGAGCACGAGAGGGAGGAGGGTCAGAGGGAGAAGCAGACTCCCCGCTGAGCAGGGAGCCCGATGCGGGACTCGATCCCGGGACTCCAGGATCATGACCTGAGCCGAAGGCAGTCGCTTAACCGACTGAGCCACCCAGGCGCCCAAGAGACTGTTTTTTTTCCATTGGATATTCTTTCCTGCTTTGTTGAAGATTGGTTGACCATATAGTTGCGGGGAGCACTGTTTTCTAAAATTTTTGTAGTTCTTTCATGTGCTATATCTTTTATCTTTCAAAAGACATTAGAATATTGTCTAATGTTGACCTTGTAAGTTATTTGTCATGTCTGGAAAACAGAAGATACGAATTTTTAATTTTACATGTACCTGCTTCTCATAATTGCAAATAAAAAATGTTTACCTTTGGGTTCTTTTTTTAATTTAATGTGATATTTAATAACACCATTGATGTGTTTTCTAATTTTTATTTCTGGAACAATTTATGCCAGATTGCTCCCTTTCCATTTATGGCCTTTTAATATTCAGCATAAGTTTCAAAACATTCTTGATTATCTGACATGTAAAGGTTTTCAACCTGGGTGCTTTTTAGTAACTCATGAAATTAGAAATAATATTTAAAAGCTTATATATAACATAGGTTTTATTTGTTTATTTTTTATTTACTTAAATCAGTGCTTTTTCACCCAGGATTGTGCAGTGAACTCACCTGTTGAGTTTTAGAAAAAAGTACACAGCTCAAGCTTCTACTACAATCTATTGGAATAAGTATTTCCTAGGTTAGAGTCTGGGCATCTATGTTTTTAAAAACTTTGCAGCTGATTCTTGTGCATACACCTGCTTCTCAAAATAGCATTTGCATTTCTCTTTTTTCTATACATCACCATGATAAATAGTATTTAAAGCAGTGTCGGGGGGAAAGCGGGGGCGGGGGGGGGCACGGGGCACCTGGCTGTCTCAGTCAGTAGAGCATGGGACTCTTGACCTCAGGGTTGTTAGTTCAAGTTCCACATTGGGTGTAGACATTACTTAAAAATAATTAAGGGGATGTATTTATTATCAGTTTTTTTAGTCTTTAAAAAAAAAAATGATTTCTAGCCTGTATTGTTCAGTTTCTTTTATATAAAATGAGGGGCTTTCATGGAAGATATCTTTACACTGACTGTGAACCTATGAGAACAGTTTTATTTTTGGCCTCAAATTCATAGTACATATTGATAATCAATTTTGGAAATAGCTTCTCACTTACCTATAGAAATGAATACTTTCTTAGATGAGTCATAAATGACCTTTTTACTTAATTACCAGCATATTTTCGTATGTAAAGCTTGGTCAGTTAAAAAAAGATTATGGGCTTTTATATTTTAAAATTTGTCATGTTATAATGATTGAGGTTCAGTTTGAAGACATTAATTTCTTGTTTGTCAGAGCATCATTCGTTGTGATGAAGATGAAGCTCACGTTGCATCTGTATATTGCACTGTATGTGCAACTCATTTGTGCTCAGAGTGTTCTCAAGTTACTCATTCTACAAAGACATTAGCAAAACACAGACGAGTGCCTCTAGCTGATAAACCTCATGAGAAAACCATGTGCTCTCAGCATCAGGTACATGCCATTGAGTTTGTTTGCCTGGAAGAAGGCTGTCAAACTAGCCCACTTATGTGCTGTGTCTGCAAAGAATATGGAAAACATCAAGGTCACAAGGTATGAATATAATTAGACTGGATGACTCTACCTAGTTTACCAACCTACCATTTGTTTCCATTGATTTTGTTCTTTATGACAAGTAGGAATTTAAGAAGAGTTCAGTAATGAATAGTTGAGCTTGGCATGAAAATAAATGAGAGATTTAATTTTTGAATATCCTAACAAAAATTTCAGAGAGGCCTTAGCATTCTTTCTTCACTGAAAAATAGCTTTCCAGTAGGAAACAAAATTTGTGTGCATGTTTTCATAATGCACTGGATTGTGTTGACAATATTTATGTCTATTGATGAACTGCTGTTTATGGTGAAATTATAAAGTAGTGAGTCTCTTGGATTCTTTTTTTTTTAGAGGGAGGGAGAGAGGGAGAGAGAGAATATCTTTTTTTTAAGATTTATTTATTTATTTTAGAGAAAGACAGAGAACGTGTTGGGGGGAGGGGCAGAGGAAGAGAGAGAGAGAAACTTTAGCAGACTCTGTGCTGAGCATGGAGCCAGATGCAGGGCTTGACGTGGGGCTTGATGCAGGGCTTGATCCTACAACCCTGAAATCACAGCCTGAGCCGAAACCAAGAGTAAGAGGTTTAATGGACTCTGCCACCCAGGTGCCCCAAGGGAGAGAGAGCATCTTAAGCAGGCTCCATGCCCAGTGTGGAGCCTGATGGGGGTGCTGGATCTCACAACCCTGAGATCACAACTTGAGCTGAAATCAAGAGTTGAATGCTTAACCAACTGAGCCACCCAGGCACCCCATCTTGGACTGTTATTAAGCAATAAATGGACTCCCAAATTCTAAATTATTTCTTTGGAGGATAAATAGTTTTGGGATGAAGGTAAATTAGTATTTATTTTCTTGTGCTTTTTGTAAATGTCTTATAAAAGCCACTTGTGGCTGATGCTTTTTTTTTTTTTTTATCACTGGAGTGATTTAAATAGCATTTTATATCATTAGTCAATACTGTGAGTTCTTTTCTGTAATTTTGTTGCACTTTAGCATTCAGTATTGGAACCAGAAGCTAACCAGATCCGAGCATCAATTTTAGATATGGCTCACTGCATACGGACCTTCACTGAGGAAATTTCAGATTATTCCAGAAAATTAGTTGGAATCGTTCAGCACATTGAAGGAGGAGAACAAATAGTGGAAGATGGAATTGGAATGGCCCACACAGAACATGTATGGAATTTTTTTCTTCTCTCTTTACATTCTTACCCTTTTTACTTCTAACCTTTTCATCTTCTTATATTTATTGAGCAATTACACTGTGCTAGTACTGCACTAGTGACTGAAAATAAGTTTTTAAAAAAGGCTTTGTCTTCATGGAATTTATAATCCATCGTAGAAGAAAGCCAGTTTTAAATGTGGTAACTTTATTTTGTGGGGAAGTATAGGATGCCTTAGCATTGCATAAGAGGGGCATTAATTTAGCTGAGTCAGGGAAAGCTTCCCAGAATACAAGATACTAAATTGAGATTTGAAGAAATTTAGTCAGGGAGAAGAGTGGGGTAGAGAGTGAATTGTCCCACTGAGGGAAGCATAGGTTAAATGCCTGGTAGTGAGAATTGGATGCATTATTGAAACAACTCAGTTCACTACAGTTGGATCTTTGAGTATTGGCTGGAGCATGACAAGAAAAAAAAGTTGGAGAGTTAAGGGCCAAATCATGCAGGATCTTGTTAGCTATGTTAAAGAGTTTAGACTTTATCCCAAGGGCAGTGATGAGCAATTGAAAAATTAGCGTAGGAATAAAATAATCAGATTTGCATTAAGAAAGGTAGCTTTTCAATGTAGAAGATGAATTGGAAGCAGGAAAACCTATTAATAGGAGGTTGCTGAAATTATCTGGTTGAGAGATGTTTATGGCCTATAAATACTACAGTAGTGAGAATGGGGAGAGGTAGATGGGCTTGAGATTTTAGAGTAGTAGAATAGGTAGGTCTTAGTGATTGATAATATTGATTATGTAAGTAACTTGAAGGGTCAGGCATGATGCCTGGATTTCTTTCTTGCCCTAGTGAATGGATGGTGATATCATGCATTAATGGGGGAGGAGGAAGAATTTTGTGAGGGATAATGGGACCAAGATAATAAGTTTAATTAAGATATTGAATGTATTATGTCTGGGAAATAATAAGGAAGATACCTCCAGTGAATTGAAGAGTAAGTGGGTGTTGGGAAGTGAGTGTGTTTAACTTTTAAGAAGTTTAGCTGTAAAGAGAAGGAAGGAACTAAGGGGGTAATTATGGGCTTGCTTTTTAAAATTGAATTGTGGGGACACCTGGGTGGCTCAGTCGGTTAGGCATCTGCCTTCGCCTCGGGTCATGATCCCGGGGTCCTGGGATCAAGCCCTGCATCGGGCTCCCTGCTCTGCTGGAGGCCTGCTTCTCCCTTTCCTCCCTGCTTGTGCTCTCTCTCGCTATCTCTGTCTCTCTCTCTCAAATAAATAAATAAAATTAAAAAAAAAATTGAATTGTGGAGGAGAAAGGAATATTTTCAGATGGAATATACAGGGACATACAAAAATGCAATGTTTTGCTTTGGTAATCAAACAAATTTAAAGCTAAGTCATTGGGGAATAATACTAGTACTGCCTTGTCAAATGTAGTAGCCATTACCCACATATGGCTATTTAAGTTTAAATTATTTAAAAATCAAATAAAATACAAAATTTGGTTTTTCAGTTTCACTAGCTGCATTTCAAGTATATTCAAGTACATATAGCTAGTGGCTACCATATTAGACCACACAGATACAGAATGTATCCATTATCACAGAAGGCTCTATTGGACATTTTGTGCTAGAGTGGAAATATTTTATTCAGTGGATATTTACTGAACACATACAAGAGCTAGATGCTCTTTTAGCATTGTCCTAGCTAAGGAGATACTGCTTTATAAGTCAAAAAGTTCTGCCTTTGCAGTTTATATTCTAATATGGGAAAAGGGTCAGTACTTATGGCAAAAGTATATTAGGTGCTTTGGAGAAAAACAAGAGAAAGGGAGAGTGCGCTTTTATATGGGGTGTTCGTGGACAGACTCCCTGAAAAAGGAACATTGAGCAAAGAGGTAAAGCAGATGAGAATGAGACCCATGCTAATATTTGGGGGAAGAGCATTCCAGGCAGAGAGAAGAGCAAGTGCAAAGGCCCTGAGGTGCCTGATGCACTTAAGAAACTGTGGAGTGCTCACTTCAGTAGCACATATACTAAAATTGGAATGATACAGCAAAAGTCATTAATATGGCGCCTGTGTGAGGATGATTTGCAAATTTACGAAGTGTTCTATATTTTTAGGGATTAAGAGGTACAGACTTGCCATTATACATAAGACACAGAAATGAAAAATACAGCATAGGAAGGAATATAGTCAGTAATACTGTAATAAGTGACAGATGGTGACTATACTTACTGTGGTGAGCACTGAGTAATGTGTAGAATTGTCAGATCACTATGTTGTACACCTGGAACTAATATAACATTGTATGTCAACTATTCTTCAATAAAAACAAATGAAACAACTGTGGGGAGGCTAAATGCAGCTAGAGTAGGATGACAGAGTGTAGCAGGAGTTGAGATCAGGAAGGGTCTTATTGGGTACTTGCTCTTCTTTCTGTCAGGAATACTCTTCTTCAAGATACTGATGTGGTTTCCTCACTTACCTTCTTCAGATCTTCAGATGTTGCTTTCTCAGGACTTCTGTCCTTGAACACCCCACATAAAAGGATTTTGGCCTTTACTCTGAGTGGAATGGGAAACCATTGAAGAATTTTGGGCAGAAGAATAATTGTTTTTGACTTAACATTTTAAAGGATCGGTCTGGCTGCTGGGTGGAGAATACGCTGTAGAGGGCAGGAGTAGATCTAGTGAGACCAATTAGAAGACTATTGTAATCAGGTGAGAGATGATAATGTCATAGGTCAGGTTGGTAGAGGTGGAGGAGATGAAGCTTTATCAGATTTTGGATATACTTTGAAGTCAGAATTTTCTGAGGGACTAGTTATGGAATATGAAAGAGAAGTATTAAGGGTGACTCCAGTTTTTTTTAGCTTGAACAACATGGAAGATGGCATTGCCAGTTACTGAGATGGAGGAAACTAGGTTTGGCCGTGGGAGAGACGGGAGAGTAGGTATTCCATTTTGCTTCAGATGTCACTTAAACAGTTGGATATCCAAAGGCTGTGGTTAAGGAGAAAGATCAAGTGTTGAGATAGCAATTTTGGAATTTTTAAGGATATAGATGGTATTTAAAATTTCATTAATTCACATATAAAATCTTTGTTATGTTTAAGGTTGTTTTAAACTAATTTTAATTTCCTTAGGTGCCAGGTACTGCAGAGAATGCCCGGTCATGTGTCCGAGCTTATTTTTCTGATCTGCATGAAACTTTGTGTCGTCAAGAAGAAATGGCTCTAAGTGTTGTTGATGCTCATGTTCGAGAAAAACTGATTTGGCTCAGGCAGCAACAAGAAGATATGACTATTTTATTGTCCCAGGTGTCAACAGCATGTCTCCATTGTGAAAAGACTTTGCAACAGGTAGGTAGGTTAAACATGGTTAGGACAAACTTTAAGAAGGAGGGTTTATAAGGTTAAGCAGATAATTACCACTAGTCTATTTTATTGATAAATATTTTCTTCTTATTATTATATGTTACTGCATGCAGTAACATTGTGCTTAGGTCTCTAACCTTGAATTGCTCCACCAATCATATCAGTGTCCTCTCCTTCATGTGCCCTCCACACCATAAAACCATGGGTTCTAGAAGCTTTTTAATGTCTTGTCATTCTTCACTCATGCCAAGCCCTTTAACTCTCCTTTGCTAAGCATGCACTATTCTCTCTGCTTGGTGGGCTTATATCTCCCTTTTCTGATAGTGGAAATCCTTCTTCAAAGTCTAGCTCAAATGTTTGCTATTCTTTAAAACTGTCTCTTCCTTGCTGTTTTTTCTTGGGTGCCCCTCTAGCATGTACTACCTATCTCTGCTCTAATTCATTGGTTCTTGACTAATGTCACAGTAATCCTATATTTTGTTGGGTTTTTTTTTAAGATTTTATTTACTTGAGAGAGAGAGAGTGTGTGAGTGAGAGCGAGCATGAGCGGGGTGGAGGGGCAGAGGGAGAGGGAGAAGCAGGCTCCCTGCTGAGCTGGGAGCCCAATGCCAGCTTGATCCCAGGACCCTGAGATCTTGACTTGAGCTGAAGGCAGATGCTTAACAGACCGAGCCACCCAGGCGCCCCATCCTATGTTTTTTGATGGTTGAGGTATCATAAGCAATTTGTTTACCCAGTTTTCAAATGATACACTTTTAAAATAAATTAGATTTAAGGTTATTTAGCCAAAAATGTCAGTCTTACTCATTTCTGTTTGGATCTGCTCTCATGAGCCGGTGATGTAAGGGTAATTATTGCCCTAGGAATTCCCAGTAAGCTGTAGTGTATCTCATCTTGATTGACAGATTACTAGTAATTGTGTTGATTGCAAATCATTGTAGAGCTAAACTTACTACTGCTGTAGAGCTTTTTCTCTTAAATACCTGATTAGACTTATATGAGTGTGGCCAGGCTATAAACACAACAGCCTTGAACTGTTGTTTAGCCCTTATCACACTGAATTGTAATATGTATATGCCATTTATTAAGTTGTCTTTGAGCTTCAGTCTTAGTCTTCCTCCTCTGCTCTGTGATTTTTGGGACTGGAACTCCACTAACCACATATGTGTTTTACCAGCTGGCTTCTTGTTAGTTTAGGCTCCACTAATAGGAGACATGAGAGGAAGGCTGGAAGGTAGGGGTGGTTTCCTTGGGGTTCCCATTTGCTTGGGGTTCCTGTGAATTTCACTGCTCACATGAGGAGACCACTTTCCTTAGAGACCTGAGTTTAGGCTCCATGGGGGCCTTCCTGTAAGTTTCTAAGTGTTAATTATTCTAGCATGTGCCTTTTATTCCCCCAGCCCTGGGAGTGATTGCTGTTTCTTACAGTTGCTTTCCCCATGATACCTCAGAGTTCTTTTTACCCTTTCAGTTACCTAGTTAGTAACTACACCCAGTTAACAGTTCTTCATATCAAATTCTTTCTGCTCACATAACTGGTATGGTTACTCTCTCCTGATTTGAACCTGAATGATATAATAGGCATTGTTTATCCTTCTAGATGTTTGACCGGATGCATCTTGTTTATCTTTGTATCTGGATAGAAAGAGCTTAATAAATACTTGTTCAGCTCATGATGGGTAATCAAGCTACACAGCAAAATCAGAAATGGATTATGTCTAGATCTCATTTGCTTGAATACTTCAAAGTATTTTTATATTTATTATGTTAAAAAGTATGCTCATAGTTACTGAAATATTTAGAGGTATTTTAGAGTTTCTGAAGCATTTCATCAGAGTGATGGCTAATTGTTAATGATATGATATCTCACTGTGTTAATGCAAATGAAATTAGGGTATTACAGTCATCATTCATATCAACTTAAGTTTTATTTATTTAAGTAATCTTTACGCCCATCATGGGGCTCGAACTCAAAACCCTGAGATCAAGAGTTACATGCTCTTCCAACTGAGCCAGTCAGGTGCCCAAACTTTTGCTTTGATTTGTGGCCATAGAACCGTAACCCCAACCAATATACTTTTTTTTTTTTTTAAAGATTTAATTAATTTATTTGAGAGAGAGAGAATGAAAGAAGGAGCAGGGGGAGAGGGAGAAGCAGACTCCCCACTGAGCAGGGAGCCTGACATGGGGCTTGATCCTGGCTGAGCTGAAGACAGACATTCAACTGATTGAGCCCCCCAGGTGTCCTCCCCCCCACCAATATTCTTAAAAGTTCCTGCCACAGAGATAATTAAGCAGAGGAATAGATAGAACATCACACATTTATTACCAATTTTGAGAAGAAAGCTTAATCATCCTTCCCCTCCAAAAAAATGATGCATCATCTAAGTCCAAGGCATGATACTAAGTGGTGAGGATTTGTCTATTAATTTAGCAAATATGTTTTGAGTGCCTATCACGTGCCAGGTACAATCTAGATACATGGACTCTCTTGGTAAACAAAACATACAAAAAGCTATAATCTTGTGGAATTAGCATTCTAGCAAGGAGAAGATAGACAATAAACCATAACCATATCTAAATAAGTAAATTATATAGCATGTGAAAAAGTGGTAAGAACTAAGGACAAAAAAAATGAGGGTCCAGCAGACTGCATTATTAAATGGTCAGGGTAAGCATCATTAAGAGAAGGTGAGATTTGAGCAAAGCCTCAAAAAGGAAGAAGGTGAAGGAATTTGTTCAAGCCGTAATGTGGGGAAGAATACTCCAGCTGAGGAAACAATTAGAGTAAAAACCCTAGGGCAGTCTGCCTGGTGTATTTGAAGAACAGCAAAAGAAGCCACTGTGGGTGAAACAGAGTAAGTAAAGGAGAGGGTAATAGAAGCTGAAATCTGGAAGTAATAGGGAATTATCTGTAAGGAAGGCTTTGTGGGTCACTGGAAGGACTTCAGGTTTTACTGATTGAAATGGAGAAGCCATTGTGAAATTTTGACAAGAATGACTTGATCTTACTTAAAAAGATGACTTTGATGTGTAAAAAACAGATTGAAGGAGGGCCAAGATGGAGGGAAAGAGTTAAAGGGAAGAAGGAGTTTGGAGGCTGTTGTAGAATTCCCCATGAGAGAGAATAGTGGCTTGGCTAGTAGGAGTGAGAAGTGTCCAGATTCTGGATAGCCAGTAGGAGTCGTTTGTATGTGGGGCATGAGAGAGTAGAAGGCAAGAATTGCAGGGGTTTGTTCTGAGCACCTGGAACAACATACAAATAATAAGCAAAGTTTATTAGTTCATAACCAACTAATGTAAATATGCAACGGTGAGCAAAAACTGTGAACACCTCTGCTCTCATGGGGCTTACATATTGTTAGATCTCTGTCTTAGGAAGAATATATTGGTATGTGTGTAGAATATCTGTGGATTAATATTTGAGAAACTAGAAAGTGCTTGACTTTGAAAAGAGTCTGGAGATCTAGAGGGCAAGGGAGGCTTTTCAGTTTGACCTTAGGTCAATTTTTTAAAAACCAATACACATATGTATTAGATTTTTTCTAAAAAAGTACAATGGACATACAGTGTGCATAAGTGTTCAGCTGGCTGAATTTTCAGACTGGGCATTCCTGTGTAACTAGCACCCAGATGAAGTAACAGAACATTACCAGCACCCCTAGAAACCCCTCAGACTCCCTTCTAATAACCACCTGCCTTCCCCTCTGAGGATAAACCACTACCCTGACTTCTAATGCATATCTAATTTTTGTCTCTTTTGGTAATTAATAAAAATGGAATCATACAGTATGAAGTCTTCTTGTCATTTCTTCTTTTACTCGACATTATGTTTGTGAAATTCATATCATCAGGTATAACAGTGGCTCGTTCTCATTGTGGTATAGTGTTGCCTTTCTGAATATACCACAATTTATCCATTCTACTACTGAAAGCCTCTTTTTTTTAAAAAAAGCTTTATTTATTCATTTATTTGAGAGAGAGAGAGAGCGAGAGAGAGAGAGCAAGTAGCAAGTTTACCGGAAAACTATATTCTCTTTTCTAGGATGATTGTAGAGTTGTTTTGGCAAAACAGGAAATTACAAGGTTACTGGAAACATTGCAAAAACAGCAACAGCAGTTTACAGAGGTTGCAGATCACATTCAGTTGGATGCCAGTATCCCTGTCACTTTTACAAAGGTAATGTATAGTACTTCATTTTTAGGTATGGCTTCTGATAAATCATAATTGTTTTACATTCCGTGATAATCAGCTTGAAGAGACAACTAAGAAATTCATAGGTTCTTTTTGAAAAAAAGTTTTATCAGTGGAAAATAGAAAGTGGTGTAATGAATCTCCATGTACCTGTCACCCACTTTAACAATTAAAGACTTTATTTCAATCTATCCTTTTCCCCATTCCCCTTTCTACCTGCAGTCTCTCAGGTTATTTTGGAACAAATCCCAGCATATCATTTCATCTATGAAATATTGTTGTGTGTATTTGTAA
The DNA here is from genome assembly GCF_004348235.1 of Phoca vitulina. Lineage (NCBI taxonomy): Eukaryota > Metazoa > Chordata > Mammalia > Carnivora > Phocidae > Phoca > Phoca vitulina. The sequence continues at coordinate 58,886,601 of NW_022589709.1, forward strand.
AAGGTAAGGACTGTTTTAAAAACATAACCTAAAAAATTTAATAATGAATCTCTAATATTAACCATTATCCAGTTAGTTATTCAAATCTCCCAGATGGCTAAGAAAATTTTTTGTTTCTGGAAACAAAATCCAACCAAATAAAGCCTGTACTTGGTTGATATATTTTGGTCTCTTTTAAAGTGAATTGCTCCTAATTTAAAAGGTTCATTTGTTTTCATTTTTTTCCCCTTTTTAGGGTCTGTTTTTTTTAGAACTTAATCTTATTTCATCATTCTGTGAAACATTTACATGGTCCAGAGTCAAATCTACAAAGCAGGGTTCATTTAGAGAAGTCCAGCTTCCATCCCTAACCCCTCCACACTTTTCCTCCTTTCTCCATAGAAAACCCATCAAGAATTTTTTCTTAGTTTTATTCATCATTTAAAAAAATATAGAGAAATACATTTATTTATATATTTGTACCCTCATCACATTTAAAGGTAGAAAACATTACACACTTCTCCACTGTGTTCTTTTCACATAAGTGTACGTCGTGGAGATTACTCCATAGCAGTATTCAGTGAAATTTTCTGTTCTTTTTTTTTTTTACAGCTTCAGGGTACTCTATTGTGCAGATATATCACATTTTTGTGTGTGTGTGTGCTAAAAACATAAAAGTTACCATCTTAACCTTTTTTTTTGGAAAGAGAAAGTGAACATTGGGGGAGGGGAGCAGCAGAGGGAGAGAGAAAATCTCAAGCAGCCTCTATCCTCAGCATGGAGGGAGCCTGATGCAGGGCTTGGTCTCATGACCCTGAGATCATGACCTGAGCTGAAATCAAAGAGATGGATGCTTAACTGACTAAGCCACCCAGGCACCCCTGATCTTAACCATTTTTAATTGTACCGTTCAGTATTGTTAAATATATTCACATTCAGTATACCTCCAGGAATTTTGCATTTTGAAAAACTGAACTTCCATACCATATAAACTCTCTCATCACCTCCTGGTAACTACCATTCTACTTTCTGTTTCTTTGAATTTGAGTATTCTAAATACCTCGTGTAAGTGGAGCCCATATAGTCAGTATTTGTCTTTTTATGCCTGGCTGATCTCAATTAGTATATCCTCAGATTTCACCCATGTTGTGGCATGTGACAGAATTTTCTTCTTTTTTAAGGCTAAATAATATTGCCTTGTTTGTATATACCACATTTTGTTTATACATTCATCCATTGATGGACATTTGGGTTACTTCCACATCTTGGCTATTATGAATAGTGTAGCTGTGAACATGGATGTACATGTATCTCTCTGAGACCTTGCTTTCATTTCTTTTGGATATATATTTCATTTCTTTTGTTATATCCAGAAGTGAGATTACTGGATATGGTAGTTCTATTTTTATTTTTTTGAGGAAATGTTATGTTGTTTTCCATAGTGGTTGTACCATATCGTAATTCCCACCAACAGTGCACAAGGGTTTCAATTTATCCACATTTTCATCAACACATGTTAATTTTTGTTTGTTTGTTTTAGATAGTAGTCATCCTGATAGGTGTGAGGTGATACCTCATTGTGGTTTTGGTTTGCATTTCTCTGAAGATTAATGAAGTTGAACCTCATTTCATATGCTTATTGGCCAGTTTGTATCTTCTTTGGAGAAATTTTGTACAAGTCCTTTGCCTGTTTTTTAATTGAGTTATTTGATTTTTTTTTTTTTTAAAGATTTTATTTATTTATTTGACAGAGAGAGACATAGCAAGAGCAGGAACACAAGCAGGGGGAGTGGGAGAGGGAGAAGCAGGCTTCCCGCAGAGCAGGGAGCCTGATGCGGGGCTCGATCCCAGGACCCTGGGATTGTGACCTGAGCCGAAGGCAGACGCTTAACCGACTGAGCCACCCAGGCGTCCCTGATTTTTTATTTCATTCAGCTGTAGGAGTTTTTTTATATATTCTGGAAGGGAATCCATTCTTAGATATATGATTTGCAAATACTTTGTCCCATTTTGTAGGTTGCTTCTTCACTTTGTTGATAGTGTCCTTTGATTCACAAAAGATTAAGATTGATATGGTCCCATTTGTCTACTTCTGCGTTTGTCAGCTGTGTTTTTGGAGTGATATAAAAAAAAAAATCACTGCCAAATCCATTGTCATGAAGATTTTACACTATGTTTTCTTCTAAGAGTTTTATAGTTTTGGGTCTCATTTTGGAACTTTTATCCATATATTTAAAATCCAGGGGCGCCTGGGTGGCTCAGTTGTTAAGCGTCTGCCTTTGGCTCAGGTCATGACCCAGGGTCCTGGGACCGAGCCCCTGTTCAGTGGGAAGCCTGCTTCTCCCTCTCCCACTCTTGTGTTCACTCTCTTGTTGTCTCTCTGTCAAATAAATAAAATCTTAAAAAAAAATCCAAATATTTGTAATTGTTACATGTTATTTGTAAATCTACCCTTTTATCAATATATAATGAACTTTTGTCTCTTATAACAGTTTCTGATTTAAAGTTTATTTTGTCTCATTCTAGGATTGCCACCCCTGCTCTTTTTTGAGTATGATTTATATGGAATCTCTTTTTCTTTTCTTTCACTTTCAGCCTTCTTGTGTCCTTAAATATGAAGTGAGTCTCCTATAGACAGCATATTGTTAGATCTTGTTTTTTTTATCCATTTAGTCAAACTTGTGTCTTTTCATTGGGGAATTAAACCCATTTATATTTCAAGTAATTATTAATAGGTAAGGACTTGTTATTACCATTCTGTTTATTGTTTTTTGTATATCTTATAGCTTTTTTGTCTTTCCTTTTGTTTTACTGCCTTCTTCTGTGTCTCAGTGATTTTTTTTTTTTTTTTAAGATTTTATTTATTTGCGAGAGAGAGAATGAGAGACAGAGAGCATGAGAGGGAGGAGGGTCAGAGGGAGAAGCAGACTCCCTGCTGAGCAGGGAGCCCGATGTGGGACTCGATCCCGGGACTCCAGGATCATGACCTGAGCCGAAGGCAGTCGCTTAACCAACTGAGCCACCCAGGCGCCCCTCAGTGATTTTTTATAGTGTCATGGTTTGATTCCCTACTCATTTCCTTTTGTGTATATTCTATGGATTTTTGTGTGTTTACCATTGCTATTACAAAGAACATCTTGTTATAACATTCTATTGGAAAGTGATAACAATTTAACTTCTTTTGCATATAAACCCTCTATTCTTTTATAGCTCCACCCCCCATACTTTATGTTATTAATGTCACAAATTACATCTTTGTACATTTATACCTGTTACCATAGGCTTATAGGTTATTTAACATTTGTTTGTAAATCTAAGGTATTAGATTTATGCAACAAAATTATAATAATACGGGTTGGTATTTGTCCATGGAATCAGAGGAATGAGTAGGAGATGAAATAATTAACAAAGGTATTATAAATAAAAGTATAAATGCTAATATATTTTAACTCCATATCAAAATAAGATTTAAATTTTTAAAAATTACAGGACAATAGAGTTCACATTGGACCAAAAATGGAAATTCGAGTTGTTACGTTAGGATTAGATGGTGCTGGAAAAACTACTATTTTGTTTAAGTTAAAACAGGATGAATTTATGCAGCCTATTCCAACAATTGGTAAGTATAAGTACTGCTTTTTACTTTAATGGATGTTTTATAGACAAACCCTAGCTTACAGCTGAGTTCTTGGGGGTCTTATTTTATGCCAGTATGGCATTGTGGTGGGCTCTTTACTGGCTCTAAGACACTGACATGTCTGAGAAAAAATGCAAGGTTCAGGGCTGTGGGATTGAAATGTGGATGGTGGGATATTAAGAAGTGTTGGTGGGACAGTTGAAGGATTAAAGGATTGGTGAAGGTTAGGGTGAGAGAGTGGTAGTGGTACAGAGCTGTTAGGTATTTGAGTTTCAGGATCTCAGGATCCTGGTGGAGGTTTAGAGGACTAATAGCTGTTAAAAGTATATATTCCCCATATAGGTTTATTACGAGTGGAGTTGGTTGGGCAGCAGTAGATATTGCTGTATGAAGATAATTTATATTTTCACAATTCTAAACAGTGGGTCACCTGTGTTTGGTGTGTTACTAATTATAAATATAAGTTCAGTATTAAAGTAATTTTTTTTTGAAAAAACAGGTTTTAATGTGGAAACTGTAGAATATAAAAATCTAAAGTTCACTATTTGGGATGTAGGTGGAAAACACAAATTAAGACCATTGTGGAAACATTATTACCTCAATACCCAAGGTAAGAGTGAAAAATGATATCTTAATTTTTCAGAATTTTAGGATGCCAGTTTTCTGTGGAATTGATTTAACCAGTGAAGCTTATTTTATTAAAAACGTTAAGGTGGAAAGACTGGGATATGTACTTTGGTTTATTTCATGAAGAAATCATAATTATAGCTTAAAACCATACTTACCTTTTATATCTAGGCAGTTAAGAGTACATACCGCTTGCTGCTCTTAACCGTTGAAGTACATTATTAGTATTCATATGAGTGTGGTCACTGGCAATATCGTGATGAAGGGTAGAATTCTTGGTGTATGTATCTGCTGCTCTCTTCAATTCAGTAAAATATTTATCTCATTATAATCTCTCAGTAGCTCCATAAGTACCTGCAGTGGTTTGCTTTGGCCAAACTGTGTTTTATCACACATTCCACCTAGCATTTATTTATTATTTATATTTAGGCCCCATTCTATGCTTTTGCCTATACCCGACATGAAATTTATGTTCATGCCACGTGTTTCGTATATCATCATACTTCCCAACTAGCAGAGAAACTAGATAATTATTTTTACATTAGGATATTGATACAGTGATTAATAGGGAAAAAAATGGGATTTTGAACATGAGGAATGGTTGAAAAGTTGGGATGTTTAGCTACCATAAGGTAGCTAGAAAGATTTCAAAAGAGACTCAATTCAGTAGATACTTGTGAAGTTTCTCTATGTATTTTGAGTCCAGTATATGTGGAAAGTGCTGTGCTAGGCACCTAGAGAGAATACTTTGGAGAGATAAAGATGGTGATTTATTTAGATTATTTTTTGGCAAAGGAAGTAGTAATCAAAGAACAAGTAGCATCGCAGGCCACAAAAGAAGCCTCAACAAATTAAAAAAGATCAATGCATCTTTTCTTTACTTTTTTTTTCTTTTAAAAGATTTATTTACTTAGAGAGTGTGAGTTGGGGAGGGGCAGAAGGAGAGGGAGAGGGAAAGAGAAAATCTCAAGCAGACTCCCTGCAGAGCCCCATGTGGGGCTCGACCCCATGACCCTGAGATCATGACCTGAGCTGAAATCAAGAGTCAGACACCTAATCAACTGAGCCATCCAGGAGCCCCTCAATGCATCATTTCTGACCACAGTGCTATGAAACTAGAGTCATCCACAGGAAAAAATATGGAAAGACCACAAATACGTGGGGGTTAAATAACATGCTACTACTAAACAATGAATGGGTCAATCTGAAAAATCAAAGAAGAAATCAAAAAGTACATGGAAACAAATGAAAATGAAAACACAGTGGTTCAAAACCTTTGGGACACAGCAAAAGCTGTTCTAAGAGGGAACTTTATAGCAATACAGGCCTACCTCAAGAAGCAAGAAAAATCTCAAACAACTTAGCCTCACACCTAAAGGAGCTAGGAAAAGAACAAACAAACACAGCCCAAAACCAGTAGAAGGAAAGAAATAAAAAGATTAGAGCAGAAATAAATGATATAGAAACTAAAAAAATATAATAGAACAATGAAATCAGGAGCTGGTTCTTTGAAAAAAAAATCAATAAAATTGATAAACCAGACTTATCCAGAAAGAGAAAGGAACCAAATAAAATCACCAATGAGAGAAAAGAAGTAACAACAAAAAACCACATAAATACAAACAGTCATAAGAGAATATTAAGAAAAACTATATGCCAACAAATTGGACAACCTAGAAGCAATGGATAAATTCCTAGAAACGTAAACTACTAAAACTGAAACAAGAAGAAATAGAAAATTTGAACAGTCCGATTACCAGCAAAGCAATTGAATCAGTAATCAAAGAACTCCCAACAAACAGGGGTGCCTGGGAGGCTCAGTCAGTTAAGTGTCTCCCTTCGGCTCAGGTCATGATCTAGGGGTCCTGGGATCTAGCCCTGCACCAGCTCCCTGCTCAACGGGTAGTCTACTTTTCCTTCTCCCTCTGCCCCTCCCCACTGCTCGTGCTCTCTCTCTCTCTCTCTCTCTCAAATAAATAAAATTTTTAAAAAAAGCCAAAAACTCCCAACAAACAAAAGTCCAGGATCAGATGGCTTCACAGGTGAACTCTACCAAACATTTAAAGAAGAGTTAATAGCTATTCTTCTCAACTATTCTAAAAAATAGAAAAGGAAGGAAAATTTCCAAATTCATTCCATGAGGCCAGCATTACCCTGATATCAAAACCAGACAGATACACAAAAAAGAGAACTACAGGCCAATCTCTCTGAACAAAGATACAAAAATCCTCAATAAAATACCAGCAAACCGAATCCAACAATATAAAAAAAATCATCCACCATGACCAAGTAGGATTTATTCCTGGGCTGCAAGTGTGTCTCAGTATTTGCAAATCAATCAACATGATATATCACATCGATAAGAGAAAGGATAAGAACTATATGATCATTTCAATAGATGCAAAAAAAAAAAAGCATTTAACAAAGTACAACATCTGTTTATGATAAAAATTCTCAACAAAGTAGGTATAGAGGGACCATACCTCAACATAATAAAAACCATCTATGAAAAACCCACAGCTAACATCATCCTCAATGGCGAAAAACTGAGAGCCTTTCCCCTAAGGTCAGGAACAAGACAAGGATGTCCACTCTCACCACTTTAATTTCAACATAGTCCTGGAAGGGCTAGCCACAGCAATCAGACAAAAAAAGAAAAGGCATCCAAATTGGCAAGGAGAAGTAAAACTTTCATTATTTGCCGATGACATGATACTGTGTGTGTGTGTGTGTGTGTGTGTGTGTGTGTGTATGTGTGTGTGTGTAAAGCCTGAAAGACTCCACCAAAAACTGTTAGATAAATGAATTCAGTAAAGTCACAGGGTACAAAATCAATTTACAGAATTCTGATGCATTTCTATACACCAATAGTGAAGCAGCTGAAAGAGAAGTTAATAATCCCATTTACAATTGCACCCAAAATAATAAGATACCTTGGTATAAACCTAACCAAAGAGATAAAAGACCTGTACTCTGAAATCTATAAAACACCGATGAAACAAATTTAAGATGACACAAAGAAATGGAAACACATTCCATGCTCATGGATTGAAAGAACAAATATGGGGCGCCTGGGTGGTTCAGATGATTGAGCATCTGCCTTCGGCTCAGGTCATGATCTTCAGGTCCTGGGATCAAGGCTCACGTCGGGCTCTCAGCTCAGTGGGGAGTCTGCTTCTGTCTCTCCCCCTGCCTCTCCCCTGTCTGTGCTCTCTCTGTCTCAAATGAATAATAAAGTCTTAAAAAAGAAACTTTACAAAAAATGAAAGAACAAATATTGTTAAAATGTCTGTACTACCCAAAGCAGTCTAAACATTTAATGCAATTCCTATCAAAATACCAACAGCATTTTTCAACAGAGCTAGAACAAACAATCCTAAAAAGACCGTGAATAGCCAAAGGAATCTTGAAAAAGAAAAGCAAAGCTGGAAGCATCACAATTCTGGACTTCTAAGTTAAATTACAAAGCTGTAGTAATCAAAACAGTATGGTACTGGCACAAAAATAGACATACAGATCAATAGAACAGAATGGAAAACCCAGAAATAAACCCACAATTATATGGTCAATTAATCTTTGATAAAGCAGGAAAGAATATCCAATTGGAGAAAGACAGTCTCTTCAACAAATGGTGTTGGGAAAACTGGGTAACGACATGCAAAAAAATGAAACTGGACCACTTTCTTACACAGTACATGAAAATAAATTGAAAATAAATTAAAGACCTAAATGTTAGACCTGCAGCCATAAAAATCCTAGAAAAGAGCACAGGTAATAATTTCTCTGAAATTGGCCTAGCAGCTTTTTTCTAGATAGGTCCCTTGGGGCAAGTGAAACAAAAGGAAAAATGAACTACTAGGAGTACATCAAAATAAAAAGCTTCTACACAGCGAAGGAAACAGTCAACAAACCTAAAAGGCAACCTATGGAATGGGAAAAGATACTTGCAAATGACATATCCAATAAAGGGTTAGTATCCAAAATACATAAAGAACTTACACAACTTAAGATCCAAAAACCAAATAATCCAATTAAAAAATAGGCAGAAGACATGAATAGACATTTCTTCAAAGAAGACATCCAGATGGCCAACAGACACATGAAAAGATGCTCATCATCACTTACCATCAGGGAAATGCAAATCAAAACTGCAGTGAGATATCACCTCACACCAGCCAGAATAAAGTCAACAGCATAAGAAATAACAGGTTTTGGTGAGGATGTGGAGAAAAAGGAGCCCTTTTCCAGTGTTGATGGGAATGCATACTGGTGCAGCCACTCTGGAAAACAGTATGGAGCTTCCTCGAAAAGTTAAGATTAGAACTACCCTATGATCCAGCAGTTGGACTACTAGGTATTTACCCAAAGAATACAGAAACATTAATTCAAAGGGATACATGCACCCTGATGTTTATAGCAGCATTATCTACAATAGCCAAGTTATGGAAACAGCTGGAGTGTCCATTGATTGATGAATGGGTAAAGAAGTTGTGTGTTGTGTGTGTGTGTGTATATGTATAATGGAATATTACTCAGCCATAAAAAGAATTAAATCTTGCCATTTGCAATAGCATGGATGGAGCTAGAGAGTGTAATCTTAAGTGAAATAAGTCAGAGAAAGACAAAGACCATATGGCTTCACTCATGTGTAATTTAAGAAACAAACGAGCAAAGGGGGAAAAAAGAGAGAAATCCAGAAACAGACTCTTAACTATAGAGAACTGATGGTTACCGTAGGGGAGTTATATGGGGATACAGGTGAAAAAGGTGATGGGGATTAAGGAGTGCACTTGTCAGGATGAGCATCGGGTAATTAAAATAAAAACTTACAAAAAAAAAGGAACAAGTAGCATCATTATGGAAGTCATGAGAGGTATATTCTCATTAATTAAGAAAAATACTAATTCATATACACAGCACTTTGTGTTTGGTAGAGCAATTGTTGTAAATCCTGTTATAGATGGGGAAATGAAGAGAGCCAAAAAGTTAGGTGAACTACTTGAGGTCATACTGTTAAGTATTGCCAGATGCTCTTACAGTAGGTAGCGTTTCTGTGAAAAACATAGTAGATAGTAGACTAACCATAATAAAATAATGAGAGCATTAAAATATTTGGTCCATTTACTGAAAGTTAACAAATGACTAATTCTATTTTTTTTTTTTTTTTTGGTAGCTGTTGTATTTGTTGTTGATAGCAGTCATAGAGACAGAGTTAGTGAAGCACATAGTGAACTTGCAAAGTTGTTAACGGAAAAAGAACTCCGAGATGCTTTGCTCCTGATTTTTGCTAACAAACAGGTAACACGTTTGTATTTCAGAATACTTATTTAGTAGTTTTGTGCATCCTATGTCATTAGGTAACATAAGGTAATTTCAAAACTGATAATTCAGTAGATACTTACGAAGTTTGTGCTGAGTATTTTAAATACAGTATATATAGAAAGTTCTCTACTTAGTACCTTGGAGTATATAGAAAGAAATAAGGTGGTTGATGCTTACCAGAAACTCTTATATGTTTGAAAACATGTAAGTGACTGTATATGAGATTGTAATACATAGAAAACTGGTAAGTAACTTCAATTATATTAACAACGTGTCTTGGAAAATTAGAGTAGTTCTAAAGGTGGCAACTTGTGAAAGATGTGTAAAAAGTGGGATTTGAGTTGAAATTATGATACGAGTTGAAATTATGGATAGGACGTTGAGTCAGTATGTGAAAGAAAGAACACTGTAGGCAGAGAAAATAAAAGCATGAGTGTTTTAAAGGAGCATCAGCAGATCTATATGTGAGGGGCAAGTAGAGGATGAAGAAAATCTAGAATAACAGATGAGGTCTAGACTGAGAAATTTAGGTTTTATTCTATGACAAAGGAAAACCATCAAAAGGTTTTTGGACTCATATCTGTTTTAAGACTGTAATTTGGGGGTAGGATATAGAATTAATCAGGGGGAAGGGACTAGAGACAGGCAGATACAGTAAATTGCTGTAGTAATTCAAGTGAGAGTTAACAAGATCCCAAATTAAAGGAATAGAAGGGTGGAAGTAGATTGAAAAGAGTTTTATGAAGGTAGATTTGTTAGAATTTGTTGTCCGAGTGGGGAGGATAAAGGACAGGGAGAAGCTACGTATTCCTAGATCTTGAGCCTATGCTTCTAGGAGGATGAGAATGCTTTTCAGTGCATTAGAGGGGCTAATATGTCATTAAAAGGAAGGGTAGGATGAAGAATAAAGGATTTCCCTCTTAATAAAAAACCACTAAGAGCACAGATACACTTTGCTTTACTTACTGAAAAAGACACACATAAGGCAAAGTGAAATATCATTTTCCACTTAAATTGCTAAAGATAAAAATGTTTCATAATCTTCAGACTCACACATATTGTTGGTGTGATTATTAAACAGAGACATTTTCTTGGAGGGCAATTTGACAGTACCATACCTATCAAAATTTTAGATGCATATACCCTTGTACCCCACAATTCTACCTCTAATAATGTATTCTGCATACAAATATCCTAAGTTTATCCTGCAGATAATGTTGCAAATGAATGTAGTTAAAAATGTTACAGATGTATATGTATGTGTTTGTAATAGCACATAAACAGAACCTCAATCTAAATATTAAATATACAACGGGTTAAGAAAATTATGTTGCACCTACACCCTGGAATGCAGTTCAGATGTTAAAAATAATGTAGAAGGTCTTCTTGTCCAGATAATGGAAAGATAACTATCTTTAAGATGTATTAAGTAAAAAATAAAAAAAAAAAAGCTAAAGTATGTTTCTGTTTGTGTTTATTTGCATGAATGTGCATGGAAATTATCTGGACAAATATATAAGAAATAATAACTGGTGGTTGCTTCTAGGAAGTAGGGGTGCTCGGGTATTTGGAGTGGGAGTTTAATAACTGTTCATTATATAAATTCTAGGTATAAGCCATTTTTGTGATACACATGTTAACCTTTTTCTTTTAAGTTGATGCCTTATGACTCAGGCAGTATCTTTCATTCAGGTTGCATCGCCTACATTGATTTCACTGAAGGTTATTCTTACAGACTATGTTATAAATGATCTTAATCACAACCCTACTTTTCTCTATACTTATTAATCACAAAATAATTACTGAAGGGTGAATCTAGGTTTTAACTTTAGGTTTCTTTTAGAATGGTACCAACAGAATTCTTTATAGGGGCACCTGGGTGGCTCAGTTGGTTAAGCGACTGCCTTCGGCTCAGGTCATGATCCTGGAGTCCCTGGATCGAGTCCCGCATCTCTCCCTCTGACCCTCCCCCCTCTCATGTGCTCTCTCTCGCTCTCATTCTGTCTCAAATAAATAAATAAAATCTTTAAAAAAAAAAAAAAAAGAATTCTTTATAAATGGTAATTTTGATGGGCTGATTATAAAAAAATTTCTGATATGTATCTATCTTTCAGGATGTTGCTGGAGCTCTGTCAGTAGAAGAAATCACTGAACTTCTCAGTCTGCATAAATTGTGCTGTGGCCGTAGCTGGTATATTCAGGGCTGCGATGCTCGAAGTGGCATGGGACTATATGAGGGGTTAGATTGGCTCTCAAGGCAACTTGTGGCTGCTGGAGTATTGGATGTTGCTTGATTTTAAATGCAGAAGTTATTTAAAGTTTTGTGGTTAAGAGTTATTTTGCACATAATATGTTATAAGAAATTCTACATCTCAAAGATAGTTTATTTAGGATGTATATTTAAAAGGAATCTTGGTTGGGGAATTCAGTATGATATTGCCTTTTAAAAAACTAGTAAAATTTAAATATTTGAGCAGATTAAATTGCATTAAATAGGGACTTCTTGAATATACATTTTTTAAAAACATATGTTTTTATTAAGTTTTTCACATTATGTGTGACCCATATATTGGCAAAGTAGTAGTCAGAGAAAGGGTAAGGTGAAGGTTTATTCTTTCAATGAAAAAGGAATAACCAACTGAATGCCTAATGGAACCTCCGTGGGAAGCAAGTGAAGCATAGCTTCTTCTTTATCTTGCCCTTTCACTGGATTTTGGCAGTATTTGTAGCAAAACAGCAGTGACTTAATGAATTAGAATCCAGACTGCATCTTGGAGAAATAGGATTAATTTACTTCTTTGTTCAGTATAACAGAATAACTTTAATGCTAAGAACTATAAGCTACAGAAAATTAATATTTTATAATTTTTATTGAAACTTTCTCTAAGCCCTTTTGTAAAAACCTAGTGAGTCAGATAAAATGTTATCTAATTAGGTATGACTGTCAGATTAGTATTAAACTGAAGAACAGTTAATAATAAAACTGTGAAAGTCATTTATGTTGTAGTTAATCTTCACTTATGAAAGACCCATTTCCAGGGTTGAACCTGTATGTATTATCTCCTAGGTCACAGCTCTAAATTGGTCCTTCTATTTTCAACATGTTTAAAGTAGTTAGAGTTTCTTTTTAAAATAATACTGCATCCTTAGTGGGAACGATTATAGGTAAAATGTAGTAAGTTACACATAGAACCAGGGTTGGCTTACATAAAAGTAGGAAACTACATTTACCTTAAGAAAAGTCATTTAAGCAGTGGAGAATCAGTTACTTTAAATGCTTTCCCAAAAATATAAGTACATTTATCTTGACAATAAGACATTATTAAGGCTCTTCATGGTAAGGCCTTGAGAAGGAAGGAAAAGAAATGTTCAGAAAGTTTACATCACATTTATTATGCAGTGTTGTAAAAGTTTAAAAATTTTGTGCTTTTTACTGTTTTTCATTTTTTAAGGATACTCACTTATGGCAGTACGATTTATATTTAAACATAGCTAGATTGGGTTTTATTTTTTTTTAATATGCTCTTCACCCTTTAGGATGAAGCTGAATAATCCTAAGTCTTATTAGTTGAACTGTTAGGAGATGTCCCTCTTAGGTGGCACTGTTTTGGTTCTTTTGTTTGTACTTTTGTTTAAAATAAACAGCAAAACTTTTAGAAAACAAAGCATTAAAAAGAAGTCCATCAGTGTTATGGGCAGTATGTAAATAAGTAAATAGTTCATCCTTTATTTCTCAAGTAAAAGTCATGCTGTTACAAGTGTAATTTGTGCATATAAGTAACACTTATGAATTAAATTATTTAATAATTACAATAACTGTGAAAAATAAAAAACATGTTAACATTTGCTTGAGCCCTTGACCTGTTTTCTCTACTAGGTAATTGGAAAAAAAAAAAAGTCTAACACTAACATGTAAACTTGTTTTCCTTGTAAATTATTAAGTTCATTTCACCAATTTTGCTAAACTTTGTAATTCACATTCTTAGCATATTACTAAACACAATGTAAAAATTGTGCTTAGACCTGATTATAATGTACATAATAGTGTTTGTGTGTGGTTTCTTTTTTTAAGAAATATTTTTCTCAGGCTCTTATTACTATTTGTGGTTGTATTCTTTCACTAATCATTAGTTAAGATTTTGCTAGTTCCCTCTGGGAAATGTCAAATTTAATAATGAGAGAGATGTTTTAAATCCAGTCTATTAGGATTTGCCTCCTAGCTCTGAATTTCTGTATTTAGCCTAAATATACTGTATGGTTTATGTAAAGCAGGTTTTACAAGTGTGTAGCCCTGGTCTGTAATTCTGGAATGCTTTATCATCACCAGAAGCCATTATTTGCATTACATATAGACAGCAATAAAATGTTAAAATCATTTTAAAGAAGTCCTATCATTATTCTAAAAATTCTGTTTCGTGTACCATCTACTAGTATAACTAGTAACGAATTAAGAAAGTTGTATTTGTGCTGTGGTTAAGAGAAAGAAAACAAAATGGGGTAGGGGTTGACTTGCATGTCAAATTTGAGTTGTAGTTTATTAAAGATTTAGAAATAACTTATTCTGTATTTGCAGTGTAAGCTGCACTTAAATGAGTATTATAGCTAATGTTTTGATAGAACTAAAATTTTTCATTAAACAAAGTGAAACTTGTTTTTTAAATTTTAAGTACTATTTTTGAAAATGTCTGAGAAAACTTAGGTGTAGCCTATAACTATTATTGCTAAAAGAAAGACATTTTCTGTAGTATTGAGATACCTTTGAATTTGCAAAGTAGTAATAGGGAAGAAGACAGTTGTACTTTGCCTAAAAAAATAATGAAGAGGATGAATGAGTAAGTATCAGATGGTATCCTGCTAATAATTTAAAACATGCTTTAAAAAAAAAAGGACATCTGGCAATGTATGTTTTTAAGTCTACTGATTATGTTAAATTTATGACACGAAATGGAAAAATTCGTTCATCAAATATGATTTTTCACTCAAGCAAAAGAACTGTTTGGCAAAATGGGGCATCACCACCACTTGGTGGCAGTATTATCAAAAATTTAGGATTAAGTTTTCAGGAATGAATAAATTGCTAGGGAGATGTCTAGACACCTAAAATAGGAAGAAAAGGTAAACGTCACAGTGAAAAGTCATTTTATGTCCAAGTTCTACCTTATAAAAGGAGGATGTGATATTAAAGTAGCACAACTTGGCACATTCTTCCATCTCACAGGTTTGTGGTACAAAATGGATAAAGGAAGTAATCCTGCTTATCAATAGAAGGAAAAGCGTAAGTTTAAATTTAAACATAAGAATGTGGATTCCCTAAATAGGTCTCTTGAACGTGTTCCTCCTTTAACTTCTTGTTCTCCTTTAACTTCAAGAGTGTCTGGAAACTAGAAGCAATGGTTCTTTTTTTTTTTTTTTAATTGAAATATAATTTAGATTGGTAAAATTCGCCTTTTACAGTGCTAAGAGTTTTGACAAATTCAATTGTGTAACCAACACCACTGTCAAGATATAGAATTATTCTTTCACCCCCAGGAAGTCCCCTTTGTGCTCCTTTGTTTTTTTTTTTTTAAATTTTTTTATTGTTATGTTAATCCCCATACATTACATCATTAGTTTTAGATATAGTGTTCCATGATTCATTGTTTGTGCATAACACCCAGTGCTCCATGCAGAACGTGCCCTCCTCAATACCCATCACCAGGCTAACCCATCCTCCCAACCCCCTCCCCTCTAGAACCCTCAGTTTGTTTTTCAGAGTCCATCGTCTCTCATGGTTCTTCTCCCCCTCCGATTTCCCCCCCTTCATTCTTCCCCTCCTGCTACATTCTTCTTCTTCTTTTTTTCTTTCTTAACATATATTGCATTATTTGTTTCAGAGGTACAGATCTGAGATTCAACAGTCCTGCACAATTCACAGCGCTTACCAGAACACATACCCTCCCCAGTGTCCATCACCCAGTCACCCCATCCCTCCCACCCCACCCCCCACTCCAGCAACCCTCAGTTTGTTTCCTGAGATTAAGAATTCCTCATATCAGTGAGGTCATGAAGCAATGGTTCTTAATAGTTATGAAGTCAGGAGGGAAAGTGAAGAAATGAAATCAACAGAAGACTTTGAACTCATACTGTTTTACTGCTCAAATTACTACTAATTGCACCATTATTAGCTACTAAAGGTTTTACTTAATATATAGTTTCTCGATGGTATATTTAGTAAGGTAAGAAAAGATACTATAACTTGAGGACAGAAAATTTGACTTTAGCTACATGAGGAAAATAATGTGAAAACAATAAATGAACCTGTATATAAAACTAAGGACTAAAGTATTAATTTATTCTCATTCTTATATTTAAACACTAGGTGTAATACTCATTTAAATGTGACTTACCTGCAACTCAGAATAAGTTATTTCTAAATCTTTAATAAACTACAACTTCCTATTTATTTCCTGAAATTTTACTTACCACTACTTAACTATTTTTAACAATGATTAAAAGGCAAAACTATTTGGCATGAAACACAAACCTAAGAAAAGAAAGGAAGTGGTATATTACTATCAGATCCTGGTACGCTTTCTTAGTGGATCTAAAGAAACGTGGGCCGATTAGGTGGCATGTTTTTAGAAAGCTAAGGAACCTATGCATACAATTCTCATTATTTAATCTGGTTTTGAGTCTCATGACAAATTACATATAAGGGGTGCTGTTTGCCCAAATTTAATCCATCTCAGTTTATCACCTCCTAGGATGAGAAATGCTGCAAGAAAAAGGCAGAGTTTTAAAAAAGGACCTTTAATGAAAAATACAAAACATAATAATTGCATCCTTGAAACATGATTTGTATGTTCAGCAAGTCCTAAGAACTTCCTAATGTAAAATAACCCTGTTTGATATATGTGTATTTTTTACTTACACATACAATGAAACAGACCTTATTTTACTTGACAGTAATATTTATGATGCTGACATCCTCATAGGGCTTATCTGTTTTGGGATTGACTTTGACATTGGAGATCCTTTGTACAACTTCCATTCCTTTAGTCACTCGTCCAAACACTGTGTGCTTATTATCAAGCCAAGGCTGCATTGGAGGAGAAATGGAAGATCTTGGTAAACCCAGATTCCTTAGATCACACCCTCTGGGTGAGCAAATTAAAGAGAATTTAAATTTATGGTTCATTTTTAAAATTTAAATAAAAGGATGTAGAGTTAATTTCATTTAGCAGCTTTTAAGAGTGATTTCCATAATTACATGAAAAAATATAAAAGCATAGTATAATGTTTAATTAGATATCTGCATCTTTCAGACTAAAGGGAGCAGAAGATGTTTGCTAAAGCTAAGTTTCTCTGCATGGCTTAATGAATTATGGCTAAGGCTTTAAAAGTTCTCTGCAGGAATCCTACCTGCATAAGTAAGAGGCAGTTTGGAACTGTTTAAGCAGCACGTGCTTTCGTATTAGAGAGATGGGAGCTCAAAGGCCGGCTCTGCTGCCTACTTGACCTGTGGCAAGTTAATCATGTCTCACTGTTCATTTCCTCATCTAGTTTTTAAAACTGGGTATAGTGATACTAGAAGTATTGTGACTATTACATGAGACTTTGTGCCTGATAGTAATTATAAATATTGTTCCTTTATTGCATGGTGCTTAATTCCAAAACATAAAGTGTAATAATTTGTATAATTTTGTGTAACTGCACAGCAAGAGAGCTCAATATTCTTATGCTGTATTTTATCAAATCTACACTGCCATTGATTATGGGCTGCATTAAAATTGAGAATTCATTTGCTCTAATTCCTCCCATTCTAAAGATAAGGAAACAGCCCCAGAAGTGAAATAATTTGTTTTCTGTTGTACAACTAGTATTGGCAAAGTTGACTTAAACTCAAGTGTCCTGAGTTACAGAAGTATTGTTTTACAAAATAAAATCCAATTTGTTTTACACTTTCTCATTTAAATTGTTTTCATTTTTATAACCTGGCAGATATAAATAATGGTAGACAATACTGCAGCTCTCTTCCACTGAATTCATTCTTAGATCATAATCTATGAATCTGTGGCTTATAGACAGTGCTGTTCTACTTACCGTTGGTACTACTGTTATGAAAAACTGAGATCCATTAGTATTCGATCCAGCATTGGCCATGCTGAGTGTATATGGTCTGTCATGTCGTAATGTTGAATGAAACTCATCTTCAAATTCTCCTCCCCATATGCTTTCTCCTCCCATACCAGTTCCTGTTGGATCTCCCGTCTGAATCATGAAGCCCTTAACAGGAAGTACACAAAAAACATATTACACTTGTCCTTTCCTTTTCTATATGCATGCTTTGGAATCTTATGTTTAAGAGTGTTTTATTTATTTATTTTTTTAAAGATTTTATTTATTTATTTGAGAGAGAGAGAAAGAGAGAGGGAGAGAGAGCACATGAGAGGGGGGAGGGTCAGAGGGAGAAGCAGACTTCCCACTGAGCAGGGAGCCCGATGTGGGACTCGATCCCGGGACTCCAAGATCACGACCTGAGCCGAAGGCAGTAGCTTAACCAACTGAGCCACCCAGGTGCCCCTTAAGAGTGTTTTACATTCAGTAAAATCTTAATTTTCTTAACTGTCACTCTATAAACTGATTTTATTAAAACCTCAGTAAGTTATACTTTACTTTAGAAGATGTATTTCCATTGCTTAAACACGACCTTATTTCATTGAAACAAAACTGCAAAGATCTCCTCATTTATAGACATATACTGTCTTTCCCAATAATCTAATTAAAACCAATTAATATTGTAAGGAAGTTTCAGACCCGTATAGTGTGCTAGGTTTTATAGAATTGCCCCACTTTTCTCTCTTCCCTTTCTCTAAACACTCTGGATTGCCTGGTGAGTCATTTCACTAATTCCTTCAGAACCCCCAAAATCTGATTACCTCTCCTGTCATTTCCCCTGCCATTTCTGACCTGCCAGTTACCAAGAACTATATTACTGCCCCATCTATTTTATGGAACACCACTCAACAAAATCCTGGGCCAAGTTCTTTCTGTTCTTCAGGTTTTAATGGTGGTTCTCAAAGATTAAGTGGCATCATGTCTCTTCTAATATTTAAAATCTTACCTTCTAGAACTAGACCTTATCTAGTCACCAGGTACAAGTAACCTTAGCTTTTGGTTTTATCTAAGCATGACCTTTTACTCAGTATCTGACCCTTGCTTTAGCTGCTGACAAAATATTGATGCAGTGTTTCTAAAAAGGTACCATGTTACTATTCCTGTGCTTGATTCTAGATCTGATATTCATGACCATCCTTTTTTTTTTTGGCTTCTATATTCCATTTTTTTTTTTTTTTAGGATGTTATTTATTTGACAAAGAGAAAGAGAGAGAGCGCACAAGCAGGGGGAGTGGCAAGCAGAGAGGGAGGGAGAAGCAGATTCCCCGAGGAGCAGGAAGCCCGATGAGGGGCTTGATCCCTGGACCCTGGGATCATGACCTGAGCCAAAGGCAGACGCTTAACCGACTGAGCCACCCAGGCCCCCTTTCCTATTCCTTTCTAATAAACTGATAATTGTGAGACAGGAAGATTCCTTAGGTGTAAACCTGTGGTTATGCAAAAACACACTATTCCTGAAATAATTTAAATTTTGTATCAACTTGGGGTGCCTGGGTGGCTCAGTCAGTTAAGCGTTTGACTCCTGGTTTCAGCTCAGGTCATGATCTCAGGCTTGTGGGATCAAGCCCTGAGTCAGGCTTTGCACTCAGTGGGGAGTCTGCTTCAAGATTCTCTCCTATCCCTCTCTCCCCTGCTCGTGCTCTCTCTCTCAAATAAATAAATCTTTAAAAAAATTTTTTTGTATAACTTACCTTAATTATACGGTGAAATGTATGTCCATTATAATAACCATTTCTGCTATGAACACAGAAGTTTTCCACTGTCTTAGGGCACCTAGTAAGACACATGTTAAAAATATGAAATCTATTCAGGGCATCTTAAGACAGTTTACTTTGCAGTTGTGCTTCTTAACGGTGTTTTCAGTATCTTCTGAAACTTTCAGGATAGTTTTTTTTCCATAACCTCTTCTAATCTTAGGATAAGCAAGAGTTGAAAGAGCATATAAGCCATAGTATATTCATATTGTTTAGTACATTATGTTTAGATCATGACTGCTTATTATATTTGAGTTTGACAGTATTTAAATTTCAAAGTCATTTAGCAGATTAAAAAATACAACTACAGTACCTTAAGATACATATGTTCACTGAACTTGTATAGTGGGTTCAGTTCCTGGGAAAGGTAATTTTCTTATAAAAACTATGTTATGGTACACTGACACAATTCCTAACCAAGGACTTACTCTCTGAAATGATATCTCCCAAATCTAATCAACCTTAAATGACAATCACACAAAGTATGAAGCTTTCCAAATAATGTTCACTAATCTCATGTGATGATTTAATAAGGTACATTATCATGTAATAGCTCTTAGAGCTGGGAATAGAAGGGAGATACAAGAGAATACTGCACGAAGTACATCAGGAGACAGGCTTAATAGTTGCATGGATTGTGAGTACCTAAAATGAGATGGTCTAGGTGTCTAGAGCTGCCTAGTTCTTTGTTCATTACCAAGGTACGTATAAAACAATCATATCCAAAATAAGTAAGTACTTTTAAGTAAAGGTGTTGTAAAAGATGTCATCTCTTGGATCAAGAATAGCCAGATATTCTACTGTATTTGGCACTGCATGTTCATCTTGCAAACTTTTAAACTGTCCAGAATACACTTCTGCTTTTTTCAATTAAATGGCCTTATGTTTTTTGTTGGAATTTTTAAAACATACAGATAGCACTGGGACTAAATAAGAGGTAGTGGATGTTTAGCAAATGTCAGGAGGAAAAAATTATCCTCCCCTTAAGGATTTGCTTTGAGGATAAAGCCAGTTCTAACAACTGAGTCACAAAATTTAGTTGGGATGTGTAGCTAATGGTAATATATTTGTATATCACTTATAGTTTACATTCAGCACTTTTGTAGCTATATGTTTTGTATTCATAATAATAAACCTATGAAGTATGTGTATAAAATTTTCCCATTTTCTAGAGGAACAGTTACCAGAAAGCTATAGGTAGATGTTCTATCAAACACTTCAATTCTTTAAAATTCCTCAAGTTGAAATAATTTTAAGTTGCACAATTTCTTCAAATAAACACACTTACATTGGTGTTTAAGACAACAGAAATAGTACATACTCAACAGGAAAAAGTTTGATGTGAATGTCTCCCATACTTGTGTGGATAATGGCACTATCTGAAACTCGTTTAGGTCCTTCAGCTTGAGTAGCTGCCATGACTTCTTCTTTAGAAGGTTTCTCATTAAAAACATCTCTGTCAGAATCTGCACTTTTTGTATCTTCCGGTTCTCGTTTGGTAAACTCAAAAGAAAATTAAGAGAGTGAATGAATGAAATTTTCGTCTGGTTAAAATTTATCAACAAGAAAATTTCATTTCTATTTATGGTATTTGAGAAAAGAAAGAATTCACATCAGAATAAATCCTTATTTCAGGAATAACTTCCTATCACAGGATGTGTAATGCAGTTAAATTATTTTTACACTTGTCTAATATGAAAATCCATTTAATGAAGATGTATGATTTCAAATGGGATTTAATTTCTTTTTGGGTACAAATTTAACAAGATGCAGTTTTATTTGAGGTAGCTCTCTGCTTCTGCCAGCTAGTATGTCAAAACCTGTCACCTGTTGCTTACTTTTCACTATTTAGATTTCCTGGGTTTGAATTCCAGCTCTGCTACTTACTAGTTACATGATTTAGGGGAAGTAAATTCATTTTTTCCATTTCTTCATTCATAAATGGGGATAATAATAACTACCTCAAAGAGGTGCCTGCTGTAAAGATTAAATGAAGGGATATAAAATGCTTAGAGAACAGTGTCTAACATGTAGACGGTACTATATACATATTAATAATTGTTATTACAAAAGCAGAACCTGGTGCTAGGTAGGCTGAGGATTCAAAGATGAATCAGAAATGCATCTTGACTTTCCTTCTTTTTTATTGCCTGCAAAGCCCCATCTGTTCTATCTAAACCCTGAAGCTTGGGAGAAAGAATGCAAATTTTGAGTGAAGTTGTAGAAATTTCAGGATACCTCAGGGTATTGGGAAAACTGAAAGAAACCTTTCAGCTGTTAAAACTTTGGACTTCTCTAAGCCTGTTTTTTGTTTTGTTTTTTTTTATTTGATTTTCAGTAAGTAGAAAATTTTTCTCCCAAGAAAGCCCTACCTGATAACCAGTTGAGTTCCAGGAAGTTAAGCCAGTGCCCCAGGCCCTGTCTTGCCTAATGTCATTCCTGATCTACTTGTATAAATTCCAAATAAACAACCAAGTTAGGATGTTGTTGCCTTATCATCTTACTCTCCAGTTTTCAAAGGAATGGTGTGTCTGTTGTATGATTTATTTATTTATTTATTTTTAAAGATTTTATTTATTTATTTGACAGAGAGACACAGTGAGAGAGGGAACACAAGCAGGGGGAGTGGGAGAGGGAGAAGCAGGCTTCCCGCCAACAGGGAGCCCGATGCAGGGCTCGATCCCAGGACCCTGAGATCATGACCTGAGCCGAAGGCAGACGCTTAACGACTGAGCCACCCAGGCGCCCCTGTTGTATTATTTATTTATATGAATTTTTAGCTCACGTATTAAACTACTAAAGTTCAAATTTTGTAAAATTTTACTTTTATTTCATGATACTGGATTTGAAAAAAAGGATCAAAAATTTATACGTATGTACACCATTTTACTGTTGCTTACGAATACGTATGTCTAATAAAATGAAAGATAATTTTATGTTAGCTGTATAAAGATGCACAGAGTGACTTTTTTTTTCCTTCAATGATTATAAGGAACATGTATGATTTAATCAACATAAAAGTAAACTCTAAGGGAAGAAAAAGAAAACATAACTTGTTAAAGTTTTTGATAAAGTGAATGGAACATTAGTATCTTTTTAGTATATACCAAGAATTCCCTATTACGATTAACTTTTACCTTCAAAACAGTTAAATTACAGGTAAAAACAAGAAAAATTCTTTTCCTTGAATATATATTAATTTTTAGCAAAGACTTTGATTATTATAAATAAAATTTTCATCTTAAAGAATGTATCCAGTTTAGGTTAAAAGCTTGGTTGGGATAAGCTGCTATTTCCTACATTTATCAAATGCTGGTAACCTGAATAGCATCATAGCTGTTTACAATATATCAGATGAAAGAATGAGTATACTATAATGAGCCAGACACTTTACCAAACTTTGTGAATAGTGAAGAAAACATAATGTCCTGTATTTGAGAATTTTATATTAAGGAGGAGATGACAGGGTCAGAAATTAAAAAAAAAAAATAGGAAATTATTCCAAAAACTGTGACACACTGCACAAGCAAGCATACCTAATCAGACTTGATGTCAAGAGAAGGCTTCCAAACTGAGACCTAGTGAAAGTAGGGACTGGGGACAGGTGTGTGACTGGCAGAAGGAACAGCCTGTGCAAACGCCTTGAGGTAAACAAGGACATTCAATTATTGCAAATGGGATCAAGTTCAGTACAGTCAGTGTAGCAAATGAACTAAAAATGAAGAAAGACAGGTAGAAGAGCCATCTAATATAGTTGAGGAGCCATTAAAAGATTTTAGGCAGAGAAATAGCAAATGTGGGACTTAGAAAGTCTCTGCAGTGTGAATAGAATGGTAGGGCAGAGGTCTCTACACTTAAGATTTTTTCTGCTTGGCTTAACAGTTAGGACACTGCTACTCTTAGATAGCTTGGTAGTTTGATTCTGAGCCCAATGTTAGTTAACATGCAAAGTACTTGGACTACTGTAGAAAAAAATAATTTCTCAGGAATATACAAAAGAAATGTGCTTAGAGAAGGAAGTGTGCAAGTTCAGGGGAGATAAATTATGTTTCAGAATAAAAGATGAAAAATAATCTTTTGCAGGAGAATTTTAAAACCCCATAGCAAAACTATTATGGATGCAAAAATACTGTAACTGCTTACTTCCTAACATCTTAGACAACACAAACAGTTGTAGAAGCCAGGATGAAAAATTTTCAGAACAGGAGGGAAAACTACAAAATTAAGTCCTAGTTAAATATTCTACAATATTAATGTTTTAAGATAGTATTCTGGTTGTTTAGAAAGTCTGCTACTATTGCCAACATTCTCTTCAGTTGAAGGTACAAGCTAAGAAAATAAAAATCCAACCAAATTGGAAGAATTAAGGTCTATTTCCTAGTATTTCCGCATACCATATAAAATCTGTTCTTTTTGAAAGATGTACAAACTATTGTTGGGTCAGCTTGAATATTCTGAAGAACAGGGTTTTCAGAAGCTTTCATTTCTATAGTAGTTGCAGCACGATGTTTTTTGGCTATTCCCTGGAACAAAGCCAACTGCATCACTCTAATATTTTCTTGCTTGCCTAAGATGCGCACACACCTAGAAAATACAATGTTTTATACAATAAAATTATCAGAATGAACTCCAATTATAAAAACTTCATAGTTAAGAGGTAGGAATCAACTAGCCTTTATCCTTTACCTTTGTATAAAATAACTAGCGAAAGTTTTTAAAAAAGTGCTTCTCATCCCCCTCCCCCAAAAAGCAATGATTTTAAATTGGTAGGTGGCTGGAATTTTCAGGTTAAAAAAAATACAATCATTCAGTCATATAGTTTTAACTTATTCCTATCACTATTATTTTAATCGTTTTATAAGCCTTCAAAGATTCTATACTGCCAAGAACTACAATATAAATTTGTTTACATGTGAAAATGTACAGCACTAGATTTTTTCTCTTTAAAATATACTTTAAGTTCTTTTCATTTACATTCAGTGATAGTATCTGATTGTAGCTATTTTGTACTAAAACCAAATGGACTGTTTGCACAAAAGGCTTTTTGTGGTTTCATGCATTTTAACTTCTGATTTTATGTCTAGCAGGATGTAATGCTGAATTCTGTGGTTAAAATATTTGGCAACATTTAACATGAACCAGGCTAATTTAAATCAATAAGCAAAAGAGAGACTGAAACTTGTTAAAAAAAAAAACAACAAACCAACAATTTGAAACTATGCATATCTTTTTTCCATTTCTTTTACAAACATGAGTGGAAACTTTTTACATAAGATTATAAACAACCAAAAGACCACAGAAAAATCCAGTCAAAACATTTGGTTAAGTTTAGACATTTGGGACCATTCCACTTGTCCTGGAACAAACAAAACTCCCATTGTTTCCCTGACGGAGGAAATGGTCCCCCATAAATGAATGCACTTTTAAAAAACATCAAGCTTACCGGTTTGTTTCTACATTTATAACTTTAATGCCTAGCATTGTTCCATACAGCACGAAGTGTCCAGTTTCATCAAAAACTATGTTAATTAATCTTACTGCATCCACCTTCTCCAACTCACGTTCTACAGCCATTCGTCGGCCAAATTCCATGTCGGGTAGCTGTTGCCTCATCTGCTGCAGTTCAGTAAACATCTAAGAAGCAAACCATTTATTAACAAAAAAGCTACATGATAAAGAGAATGAGAATTTAAATAGAAGCACAGAACACATTAAGAGCCACTGAAAGTTTGTGTACTTATATGTCATCTTAAGGAGGATTCTAAATACTATAAGCAGGAAATAAAAAGACATTAATAAGTTAAATCATAAAAAATAGTATTTATGCTAACTGGTTCTTCTAATTAAACAAAAGTTAATATAACTACTGTTTTCTCTATTGAAACTCTATCTGCTGCCTTTTATAAGCCACAGACTAGTACCTTCCAATAGAAATATAATGGAAACCACATATATAATTTTAAATTTTCTAGTAGCTACTTAAACAAAGTAAAAACAGCTGAAATTATTCTTAATAATGTTTTATTCAACCCAATATTTCCAAAATATAATCATTTAAACTTTAGGGGCGCCTGGGTGGCTCAGTCATTAAGCGTCTGCCTTCGGCTCAGCTCATGGTCCCAGGGTCCTGGGATCGAGCCCCACGTTGGGTTCCCTGCTCAGCAGGAAGCCTGCTTCTCCCTCTCCCACTCCCCCTGCTTGTGTTTCCTCTCTCGCTGTGTCTCTCTCTGTCAAATAAATAAATAAATCTTAAAAAAAAAATAATCATTTAAACTTTAAGCAATATTAAAAAATTGAGATGGAGCACCTGGCTGGCTCAGATGGCAGAAGATGTGACTCTTGATCTCAGGGTTGTAAGTTCAAGCCCCATGATGGATGTAGAGATTACTTAAAAATAAAATCTTAAAAAAAAATTTGAGATATATTATGTTCTATATTTCTTATATTAGGTCTTTGAAATCCTGTATTTTATACTTTCAGTCCATCTAAATTTGGACTAGCTTCAAATCAAGTGCTCAATAGCCACATATGGCTAGTGGCCACTATTATGGACAATGCAACTAGACTATAAGGTCCCTGTACAGGGATCATGGGCCTGACATGATATAACAAGCACTCAATTTTTGTTGAATGAATGAACTCTTATTATTTCACTAATTTATAAAGATTTCATGACATTTTAGAAAATGTTTCAAGTTATTTTTACAGAAAGGACAACACAGATTATCATTAGGTAAATGTGGCTTAGTGTAGATGAATATTTTTGTGAGTGTTCTGTAGTTTTGATATTTGGTTTTCTTTTCTTTAGATATTTAAAACAATTTCAGACAGGGTCACATCACAATTACTATGTATTATCATACTATAAGCTTCCCCCAAAATATGATCTTTCATTCAGTTTTCCAGATATTTAAGGCCTCAAGCAGCAGAATTCAAAAGTAGGTCTCCATTGGAGATGAAAAGAAACCAGGCTTATGTTCAATCTATTTTTTTTCATGCTTGCATTAACTGGAAGTTCTGTTTTTCTAGATATGGAAAGAACAACAATGTAAACAACTCCAAAAACCAAAAGGAGGTATGTGTATTAGGCAACAACAAGAAGCAAAGGTCTTACAGGACAGATAAAAAGCCTGGTCTGTAGGGTTTCTTGTCTCCAGTCTCTGAGACTGATAATTGCTTATTTCTATGCTAGAAATAGCCTAGATGCTGGACTACATTTTTGTATGAGGGACCCTTGATTATTTTGTTACAGATTCATTTTCTTTCTTTCTTTCTTTTTTTTAAGGTTTTACTTATTTATTTGAGAGAGAGTGAGAGCGAGAGAGATCACAGAGGGAGAGGAAGAGGGAGAAGCAAACTTGCCACTGAGCAGGGAGCCCGATGTGGGGCTCGATCCCAGGACCCTAGGATCATGACCTGAGCCAAAGGCAGACGCTTAACTGACTGAGCACCCAGGCACCCCGAGAGGATTCATTTTCAAGACTTAAGATTTGTAGATGGCCCTCTGCCCACATATAAGTATTTCATAAATGTTAGTCCGACCTGATTAAGTACCTTGGTATCTTTTTACATATTCTAGCCTTAATACCAGGGCCTCTGTGATATTCATCTGTGTAGCCATATACAGCATATGCATATCTCATTAACTGTGAGATTCCACACATTTACTACCACTAGCATTCTAACTAAATTACTTGGCATTTGTTTTTGTTTTGTTTTGGTAACCTCTCTCATTCTGAATCTCAACTTCTGTCATAAGCTTTACTACTGACTTCCTCTTACCATCTTGGCCCTTTGAGTTCAACAAATGTTGAAGACAATGATGAAGAAATAGAGTGGGCTGAACAGCTCAGAGTATTCATGTTAAGAGATTTATATCCAGAGACTGTGTTTTTAAATGTTTCTTTTCCTAAGGAATCTTCAAGGAGCTGCAAGCTGGTAAAGAGTCTTTAAGTTATATTTAAACTAATATTTAGTTACCATCTACCTAAAGAAGAAAACATCGCAAAGGAAGTTTTTCTCCTTTTCTTAAAAGTATAGTGGAAAGCTATTCTCCTCCACCAAGAAAATGAATCATGAGGAAGATCTGACTAGCAAACAGATCTTCCTTTTTGTCTGGATTCATACTACTTCAGGCTGATAATCCACCCAACTTATTGCTACTTGCCACCAAACAGGAGTGTCACTAATAAGAATAACACAATTTAAGACCTTAATGCAGGGAATCTAATATAAACTGGTCACTACCAAGACTGTAGAATTGACATTGTCATACAATAAACATTACTGCTACAAAGGTTCAACCCACAGACTCTTAGAGGATTCAACATACCATTAGCAGTTAGAGAACACTTCAGGGAAACAGGTAGTGAAACCCAAATTTCCACAAAAAACAGTTAACTTTGCATGGATAGAAACTCTTATTCTACAACTACATGCTTTAACAAATTCTTGTTAGCAGTTATTATGTGTCAGGTATTGTTCTTAGTGCTGGAGATACAAATATGAACCAAAACAGATAAGGGACCATAGATCGCATAGAGTTTAATCTATGAGGGGTTGATATGTATTAATCAAAAATAAGACCATGCCAAATGCTCTACAGGAAAATAAACAGAGTGATATTAAGTCACATAAAAAAAAAAAGTTGTTCCAGGGGCTCCTGGCTCAGTTGGTTAAGCATCCAACTCTTCGTTTTGGCTCAGGTTGTAAACTCATGGGTGTTGTGATCAAGCCCTGAGTCAGGCTTCACGCTGAGCAAGGGCAGAGTCTGCTTGAAGATTCTCTCCCTCTGACCCCCACTCAGGCTTGCGGGTGTGCTTACTCTCTCTTGTGTTCTCTTAAAGTAAATAAATCTTAAAATAAAAAGTTGTCCTAGATTAGATGAACAGTGAATTCCCACAGGAAGTGACCCTTTAAATAAGATTTGAAGGATAAGTTCAACCGGTAATGGAAAGAATGGGGGAGGGGTGACTCCAGGTAGCAGGAACAGCATATGCAAAGGCCCTGTGGTGGGAGACATGGTCAAGAAACTGAAAGAAGGCCTAAATGGCTAGAGTAAGAGGCAGGGAGAAAGGTGATTTATAGTAGGGTAGAGTGGTTGGCAAAGGCCACAACAAGGCAGGCCATGAATTTGGTCTTGATCCTAAGAACAGGAAGTCACAAAAAGGTTCAAAGAATGACACGATCAGATATATACTTTAAAAAAATTGCTCTGGGTGCAGCGTGGATAACAGAGTAGGAGGAATCCAGGACATAAGGCAGTAGGCCATGAGATAGTCTAGGCAAAAGATCATGAGCTACAGTATGGACAGATGTGCTGAAAGGAAATGAACAAATTTAAAGCATATTTAGAAAGTAAAATTGACAGGATTCATGATGAATTTAAAAAAGAGGGGTAAGGAAAAAGAGTTAAGAAGTTAAGGATGATTCAGGTTTCTTTGGCTTGTGCAAGCAAATGGATATTGGTACCATTCATGAAGACAGCAAAACAAAACAAAACCAAACCAAAAAAAACCCCCAAAAAACAAAACAAAGGATAGCACCAGCTCTGTTTGCAATAGAAAGCTGGAAAAATCAATTTGGGAGTTGTCATACGAACAGACAGGAGTGAACAGAGTTAAGAAAAGGCTAAGAAAAAAGTCTAGATTGAGTTTTGAGGAGCTTAAGAGGATGAAACAAACAAAACTAAACTAAAAACACAGCCATATAAATATAATTGGCTCAAAAGGTATCACATCACAAACCTAGGGAAGAGAGTTCTGAAGAACACTGAAAGACAGCAGACAGTTGAATAATATCTTCAATGTGCTAAGAGAAAATAACCATCCATGTAAACATCTACATCCAGAAAAAATATCTTTTAAGAAATAGCACAAAATAAAGACATTCAGAAAAGGAAATAGTCATTAAATTTATATTGCACTTACACTTAGTGATTCATCAAAGACTCTCATGAGTTTTCCAGTTAAAAATCTGAAAATTCTAACTTTTCTATCAGAACCAATAGTAGCTATTTTCTTCCCATCAGGTGAAAAACATATGCTTGTTGGATAAGCCTTGCACTTGGCAAATTCATATAAATCTGTGTCAGTTTTATATTCCCAGTTCACATTTTTGGGGAACTTATATTCATGAGGAGGCCCAGTCCAGTATTCAATCATCCCAGATTTATCAGAAGACACTACTGCTTTGTAAACTGCATTCAGCCGTATCTGAGTAAGAGGTGATGTATGGAGTTTGTCAAAAATATGAAGTGGCTGGTTATCTCCTCGACCATCATAAATGAAAATTTTTCCTGTGCTCTTCTCAGAAGCAGCAACTGAAGATATGGCGTCCCCTGGGCAATAGATCCACTCACACTGTCCAGGAAAATAGCTAAAATATTTAAGAATTGAGGGAAAAAAGAAATCAATACAAATAAGCATCCTTATCCACCCTCACCACCAAAAAAATGTCCTGGCCAATGATTTAGTTAGTTTTGGATTCCTTGCTCAAAGTAGCAGAGAGATAGAAAATGGGAAGGAACAACTAAAAAAAGTTACCGATTTTTCTCTTTCTGACCTCATTAACATAATGGTAATAACTTCTGAGGATTTATCAGACCACAGGGAGAATTGCATATAGCAGATCATTTACTTCTCTTGGGTAGATAAGAAAACCAGATCAGACCTGAACCTTAAAATATTCCAAGGCATTGCCTTTTGGATTTCTGTCTATGTCTCAGTCTATGCATAACTTACTTTTAAATAGTTTAGCATGTAACAGTATACTTGATAAATCCATCCTTGAAATGTTTAAAATTAAAATATTTTAGTTATGACCGTGATCAAAAGAAAAACATTTTGATATCACATTCTCATTATTAGTAACTTGATCTTAAAACTATAAAGTTTGAACATGCTACCTGATGAACAAAATGTAAAAGAACTGGGACAAATTTAATCAATACACCAAACGTACACACTCAAATGAGTGTTGTCTCCTTCTAGGCAGTCAGTTTGAGACGTTACACAGTTATTCCAATGTTGGTGCTGATGCTCAAAACTTTTTTGGAACTTCTCAAAAGTTTTTTAGAATTTCTACCAAAAGTTAAAAAAAATACTCTTTCAATATCCTCAAAGATGGCAAAGGTTCAACATTTATCAAAAGATTTAATTTTTAAAAACAGCTAGTGTGGGTAAACAAAGCAGGGGAATAGGACAGATAACCAAAAGATATTGCTATTTCTAGTCAAAAATAAGTTCTGACCATAAGTAATGAGACTGATTTCCTTTAGTGGCTCATAAACTGGTTTTGAAGGAAATTCCAAAAGAAATCCTATTAGGTAATGAACTGTTGTTCTCCTCCCCCCACCATTCATATGTTGCAGTTAACCAAGGTGATCGTATCTGGAGATAATTAGGAGGTAATTAAGGTTGAATGGGGTCATAAATGTGGGGCCCTAATCCCATAGGCCTGTGGCCTGAGAAGGGAAAGCAAGACACCATTCCTCCCTACATCCTGTCCCCAAAGAGAGTCCTCACCACAAATTAAACCCTGCTGGAACCTTGATCTTACACTTTCCAGGCTCCAGAACTCTGAGAAAATAAAATTTTATTGTTTAAGCCACTTAGCCTATGGTCTTTTGTAATGGCAGTCTGAGCTAAGACAAGTCCTAAAACTTTTTGACAATGCTATGATTTTAAAGCTGACATTCATTTAGATATATATAAATTCAGTATGGTATCTAAAGAAAGACATGCTTAAAACAAAGTATTCATCTCATTCCTGTACAGTCTAACCACATAGTTGGGGTATCAATATACTTCAAAGTTTAAAATCACCAACAAATCACCTCAATTCCAAAATGTATATAAGCCTTATAAGACACAATACATATGACTGAAATAAACACAGCAAGGGAGTTAATTCTAAGCACCAGTATATTAGACATGATGGATCCTTGTTAATTAAGTAATGTTAAATGGATACAATGAATCCTTGTTATGATGCTGTTTAAAAACTTCTGTGATTAATGACAAAACCACAGCAGAAGCCTCCAAAGAGATCATAACAAGGATTCATTTCTAATTTTCCTAAGCAAAATTCAAAGGCACATTTTTTAATGGAATGGCAATATATTCTGTTTAGAAATATCTACAAAATGGTAAAGTTTAGTTTAAAAATTATTTTGCTAAGTTAAAAAATATATACTTTAAAAAAAGACTCACCCAAGCTTCAGCATATTGATCATGTCAAAGTTCACTACATCAAACACCTTCATTGCTTTATCATCACCCACAGAACAGAACAATGCTCCCTCAGAGCTAACTGCAATACTCTCAATAACTCCTATTTAAATAAATCAAATTAAAACACTCTAGTAAATACCAATGAAACAAATATACATGATTCAAAGAAAAAAAGCATTTTAAGAGAAACTTTAACCAATACAATTTAAGAGAGCTACACAAACACATCCAAACACAAAGTGAAATTCTTACCCAGATGACTACGAAAATGTTTAACAAATTCAATTCCCTCTTCTATTTTTTTCCAGAACTTAACATGTCCATCATGACTGGCAGTAATAATAAAGTCTGTCCTGCATATATAAAATTGTAAAAGTTACTTTGTAAAACAGATGAATTACTTAGTACCCCCAAAGCAATCATTCATGAGACTTTTTGACTTTCAAAGTAGGTTTTTTAAAAAATATCTTCCTTTATGAAGACCACTATATGACATATAAAAAAATATCTTCCTTTATGAAGACCACTATTGCAAATTTTGTAGTTCTTTTCTGGATATCATAATAGTTGCTGTGGTACTAATTTTAATCCCCAAAACTAGGATCAGAATTGAGCTAGCACTTGACATTAAAAAAAAGAAATTTCACCAGTAATCACTAGACCTGGGCGCCTGGGTGGCTCAGCTGGTTAAGCAACTGCCTTCGGCTCAGGTCATGATCCTGGAATCCCAGAATCGAGTCCCGCATCGGGCTCCCTGCTCAGCAGGGAGTCTGCTTCTCCCTCTGACCCTCCCCCCTCTCATACTCTCTCTCTTTCATTCTCTATCTCTCAAATAAATAAAATCTTTAAAAAAGAAAAAAAAAGTAATCACTAGACCTTAGGGCCCATTAATGCTAAGATCATCCTATAGGCAGTGTTTTCACAAGGAAAATTATACTAGTTTTCAGAAGTTGATAAATCATTAAATCTCAATATATCCCTTCTCTATATAGCAAAGTTCAATACATTTGTTTTGTATCCTATCCAAGGTGTTTGGTTAAGTATCTGAAAGATTTTATACAGAATAGTCTCCCTTGTAAGGTATATAAAAATAGAAACCATTTATTGAAATCCAGAATATGCCAGGTACTTTACACATCTTACCTTGAATGCATTTCTTATATGATATAGGAAAGAGTATGTAGGCCTTTATTTAACTTAAACTATTAAAGAACCTATGACATTAAACAGAAATCCACAGTATCCTAAAGTTACTTCTACAAATCCTCCTCAAAACTGAAGCATTTTTATAAAACACATTTTTCAGAAAGAAATTAAAAAGATGTGATAGACTTACTTGGTGCATACCACATGGGTGATGACATCTCTATGCATATAACTGCGTTCATACATAGATGCACTGGGGAGGTTTTCAAGATAGACTCTTTCAAATTCCAAAACTGAGGGGAAAAAAAGGAAAGAAAAATGTGTTTTTAACTGGAACTATTTACTATTTTGTACTTAAGATTTTCTAAGTTCTACTTTGTACATTCTTCTAGATTTTCTTAAATTTCTCTCAATTCACAGGTCATGAAAAGAAATTTAGTGTGTTATATCACTTGTTACTTCTATTATTTCATAGTAGTGAATACTGCCATCATTTAGTCATGACAGGTTCTCAGGTATTATATAGAGGCTTGACTGTCCCCAGAACTTAAGAACTGAGTGATTCTGGCTTAATATGAAGGTTCCATTACGAAACAGAAACCTTAAAAAAGTTTCATGAAATTATCACAACCATCTTTCCAAACATGTAGAGTCAATTATTAGTTCTAATTTAAAGTAACAAGAGGACAGTAGCCACTTAGAAGATGTCTGTTTATCCTTAAGGCACTAATCCTCTTTGAAGTCACTGATACTGGGATTAGAGCAGGTAAACATGTTAAAATACTAAATAGATTTTTAGAGCTGAAAAAATCCTGGAGTTCTCAACTTTTTCCAGGGACAAAACATTTTTAAGAGTGTTAATCTGAGGAAATACTGATTTCATTACAAGAGCTATGAACAATTTTACCAGCAAAAATTGACATATGCATATCTAGTAAAATAATCCAATGATGGCCAAACAGGACTATAAAAAGTTGCTACATTAAATATGAGATGGTTCATAGTTTTTCCTAACTATAATGTATAGCAGACTCAAACTTGTGCCCAATGAACTCCTTTCTCCTTCATTTTTAGTAACAGAACCCCCATTTTTATATGGGCATATTGACATCATTAAGAGGACCTTTCTCACCTTCTCCAGAGTTAGGTGTTACCGTATGTCAATGAGCAGTGTTGTGTGACAATGAAGAAGTCTCCTTAAAAAGTGTTCCCTTCTTCCCTTCCTCAGTCCTACAACTTGGAACTGGGATAACAGCACTGTTATTCTAATAACAGCACTGGGACAAAGATGAGGGCCATACCCTAGTGATGTTAGGGTAGAATGCTGGGAAGAGCCTAGGTCACTTTGGAGCCTCTATACCAATCCTAGACTGTTTACTTTGGGACTCCTTTTACACATGAAAGAAGTATACCTCTGTCTTTTTTAATGTTATTGATTTTTTGGGTCTTTATGTAATTGGCAGCTTAATATAATCCTATCTGATACACATTCCTTTTGCTGTTTGTTAGTTTACTTGTTGAGCAGATATTTACTGAAAACAAAATAGGTTACAAGGCCCATGGACATGAAGAACACATAACTCCTGTCTTTGAGAAACCATGAGTTTAATTAAAGGTAGTGTCATATAATAATTTATAATGTCTTTCCGAAAATGAATACAAATATCCAGTGTCCAAAGAACATGTTCTATTTCTAGAAATATATTATCAAACTCCTGTCTTTTTATTTTTTTTAAAGATTTTAGTTTTAAGTAATCTGTACACCCAATGTGGGATTTGTATTTACAATCCTGAGATCAAGAGTCACATGTTCTACCGATTGAGCCAGCCAGGTGCCCCAAACTCCTGTCTTTTTAGATAAAATCTTCAATGATATTTTTCTAATGTTTCATACATGTTTTTTTAAATTTCAATTTTTTCTTCAAACCGAATACTATTGATTGGCTTAAATACAATGAGCATCTACTTAAGGGCAAACATTTTCTTTCTTTCTTTTTCTTTTTTTTTTTTAAAGATTTTATTTATTTATTTGACAGAGAGAGAGAGTACAAGCAGGGGGAACAGCAGGGAGAGGGAGAAGCAGGCTCCCGCTGAGGAGACAGCCCAACATGGGGCTTGATCCCAGACCCTTGGATCATGACCTGAGCATAAGGCAAGACGCTCAACGAGCCATCCAGGCGCCCCTAGGGCAAACATTTTCACACCTAATTATTTCTGTCCCTGTCAATTAAGTTTTATAAGATCTTTGTCTCTTAACACTAATATCAGCACTTTGATTTTTTTTATTTTTCCATAGAAAGGACATATAAAAATATTCTAATGCAACAATTAGAGCATTAACTTTGCCATATTCATTCACTCAATAAATACTAAGTGAACACTTGCTATGTGCAAAGCACTGTAGCAAGCACTGAAGCAAAGTGGGAATGGACTTTGCTTTTATAAGTTTACAGTCTAAGCAGTGGAGAGGAACATTATCAATCACATGAATAAATACACAATTTTAAAATGTAGCAAGTGCAATGAAGAAGAAATGCTGTGGAAACATTTAACAGAAAGACCTAACAGTAAAAAAGATAATGTACTTTAAAAGTGTCAACGTACAGTGTTCAAAAAATTGGCTTCTTCAAAATTTGGATACATAAAATTTGAAGGTTACCTGTAAATTCAGCTGTTAAATATTACCTCAGAGTTATGATCAATGTTCTTCAGAAACCTGACCCAAACTGGAGAAGTCACAGGCTTTACAGAGGAGGTGATGGCTGAAGGTGAATGCTAAAGTTGAGCAAGTTAGCCAAGTGAAAATGGTTGAGGGAAATCATTTCAGGTATACACCATAACATCCTGGTAGGCATTCAAATAAGAAAAAAAGCAGGCCCCATTCTCAAGTGTCTTAATATGGCAGGAGTACAGAGTAAGGAAGACAGACAAAGTTAGAATAGAGAAGCAGTGGATAAGTTTTGGTGAGGTAAAGAGAGATCATGTCATGAAGAGCCTTGTAGGCCATTTGGGGAGTCTGGACTTTGTTTTGAAAATAATGCGAAATCACTGAAGAGTGTGAAGCAGAGAGAGTGATAAGGGTAAGATTTGAACTTTCAGAAAAATCGTATTTTAATCGTCTTACACGTTTAAGAAAGACATTTTACAGAACAACTTTTAAAATAAGAAAATTTAACCTCTTTCCCCACCCTTTTATTTGATAAAACCTGGTCACTATTCCACGAAAGTAGGAAAATACTTCAGGCCTTTGTATCTCCTGCGTGTGGTTTGAAAACCACAGATCGCCGGTTTTAGATGAAAAATTTGTGATCCAGGAAACTTATGTAACTTTCCTAGGTGAAAAAGGGCGCCTGGGTGGCTCAGTCGTTAAGCATCTGCCTTCGCCTCCGGTCAAGATCCCAGGATCCTGGGATCGAGTCCCATATCGGGCTCATTGCTCCGCGGGAAGCCTGCTTCTCACTCTCCCACTCCCCCCTGCTTGTGTTCCCTCTCTGGCTATGTCTCTCTCTGTCAAATAAATAAATAAAATATTTAAACAAACAAACAAAAAAAGTCATTACTGTAAGAGTCAGGATTATAATCATCTTTACCTACTCTTTACGATTCTAAATAGGCACCGCTCTCTCGCCCCCTCCCCGCGCACCCCAACAAACTAACAGCATTCCTGAACTAAGAGCCTTCAAGAAAACCGGACTCTGTTTCACATCTGCTAAACGGAGATAGAAATTCCAACCTCATATGCCTGCTGTAGGGATTAAATGAGAGGCGCCTAGCACATAGCAAGTAGTGGCATAAATTAGCTTTAGCATCTATTAGACCACATTACTATAACACATCCGTGATTAACATTGTTAGATATTATCAAAAAGACGCTGTACCCAGCCCAAGTCACTATTTCGGGGAAACGTGCAAGTATAGAATGGCCAGCAATCAGAAGATCCTCTGTTCTGAGGGCACAAAACCCCGCAATCACACACCATCTGTTTTTGGGGTCTGGTTTGAAATCTCCCAGTCGGGGGACGCAGATTTCAACTCGCCCTGTGCCTATCTCTGTAGCTACCTTTCCTCTTCTTGGCCAATGTTGCCTCTACAGGTAAAGGCCCAACCCAGCGCTCTTCATTTTCCTCTTCGTTCTCTTGGGCCACCGCCACTACCACTGTCAGCTCCCTTTCGCTGAGTTCTGTTTTTTCCGGTTCCTCCTGGTCCCTGCGCCTTCTCCTTCTCAGCTGTGAATCGCTACCACCTTCCGACGCCATATTGTCCGAATTGTCACAAAAGACGCGACACACACACAGCTCTGCTACCAATCTTAAAAGCGGCGCAGCTTGCCCGTCAGCGGCCAAGCGAGTTTCGGGATTGGCTGGGGTGGGTAGGAGCAGATCCAATCAGCAAGCAGCGCGCGCAAACGTCCTAGGCCAGGAAGCCTTGTTTACGCCCGGCCGAGAAGACCTGAAGTCCGTGGCACTGTGGTGGTAAGAGATAGGCAAGGGAGAGCGCCTTCACGGTTGAAAACTTGCCGCTGGGCCTGGCAGGTCCCAGGATGTGAAACTGCAGCCCCGATGGTGGGACCCTTACCTCACGGGAATTGTTTACCGGACGTCCAGCCAGTCGTTGTGACCGGCTCTTCTCCCGCTCTAGAAACGCCCCGGGTTAGGAGAGATGGCGCGAGGGGCCGGGAATTGAGGGAACTGGTTAATTTGCGGGCCTCCCTTCAAGCTCTCCAAACTGACTTCTTGCTTGAAGAAGGGGGGCGGCGGGGGCGGAGAGAATTATGTACTGTATTCTTTCAAGAAAGTAAGGTAGAGAAAAAATGTTATTAAAATCATAAAGAAGAGAAATACATTTTCAGTACTGTATGTGTATTTACTGGAAAAAAAATCCTTGTATAAGTGGACCTGCGCAGTTCAGTACTATGTTGTTCAAAGGCCAACTCTATTAGTTTCGGGTGGACATCATAATGATTGGCTATTTTTATATATTTCAAAATGATCATCACAGTAAGTCTAGTTAACATCTGTCACCATGCATACAGAATTTTTTTCTCTGTGATGCGAGCTTTTAAGATCTGTCTTAGAAACTTCCAAATACAGTATTATTAACTACAGTCACTATGCTGTGCATTTCATCCCCATGACTTACTGTTTTATAACCGCCAAGTTTGTACTTTCTGGCCCCCTTCACCCATTTTGCCCTCTCCCACTCTGCCTTTGGTAACTACCAATCTGTTCTCTGTATCTATGAGTTTGGTTCTCTTTCTTTTTTTTTTTTTTGTTCCTCAAGATTCCACATCACACATAAGTGGGATCATATGGTAATTGTCTTACTCGGTCTGACTTATTTCATTTAGCATAATGCCCTTGAGGGCCATCCTTGTTATTGCAAATGGCAAGAGTTCATTCTTTTTTATAGCTCTGTGTGTGTGTGTGTGTGCTTATACATGGCCACATTTCCTTTATCCTTTCATTTGTCTATGAATACTTAGGTTGTTTCCATATCTTGGCTATTGCAAAATAATGCTGCAATGAACATGGTGGGTGCATATATCTTTGAATTAGTGTTTTCATTTGCTTCAGATAAATACCCAGAAGAGGAGTTGCTGGATCATATGATGGTTCTGTTTTTAATTTTTTGAGGAACCTCCAAAATACTTTTCACGGTGGCAGCGTAAATTTACATTCCCACCAATAGTGCACAAGGGCGCCCTTTTCTCCATATCCTCATCAAAATTTGTTATTTCTTGGCTTTTTGAAAATAACCATTCTAACAGGTATGAGGTGATATCTCATTGTGGTTTTGATTTGCATTTACCTGATGATTAGTGACGTTGAGCATCTTTGCATGGTGTCTGTTGGCCATCTTTCTTCTTTGGAAAAATGTCTATTCAGATCCTCTGCCCATTTTTTAATTTTTAATTTTTTAATTTTTTTTTGCTCTTTAGTTGTATGAGTTCTAATATACTTTGAATATTAACCCTTTATTAGATATGATTTTCAAGTATTTTCTCCCCTTCCATTTTCATTTTGTTGATGGTTTCTTTTGCTGTGCAGAAACTTTTTAGTTTGCTGAATTCACACTTGTTTATATTTTCTTTTGTTGCCTTAGCTTTTGGTGTCAAACCCCCTCTCCCCCACCTGCCAAGTATCCTCAAGGAGATTACTGCCTGTATTTCTTTCAGGAGTTTTGTGGTTTCAGGTCTTACATTAAAGTCTTTAATCTATTCTGAGTTAGTATTGTGTAAGGTGTTAGATTATGGTCCTGTTTGAATCTTTTGCATGTGGCTATCCAGTTTTCCCAACACCATTTATTGAAGACACTATTCTTTCCCCATTGTTTATTACTGGCTCCTTTGTTGTAAATTGACCATATATGTGTGGGGTTTATTTCTGGACTCTAGTCTGTTCCATTGATCTTAAGAGTTATATGGATACTTTCTATTAGTTTATTTCATGTATATTAGTCTTTTTCCAATAATAGTATGAGTTTCTTTAATTTGGTTTTAGCTCTTTAAGTTTGTATAGCATAGTATCCCTAAATATAGCAATGTTCTTCAATAAGTGAGTGGGAATTGGAATACTAACAGAGATCCTCAAGAGGATGACTTACTCTCTTTTCAGAAAGGTACATTTAAGGATACAAAATGTGGGAAAGGGATAAAGTTAAACTCTTACATGTTTTAATTTATTTGTATTCTCATGCTACATTGAGTTGCCATTTCAGCTAGTTTGTTGAACATCTATCCACACACATGCACACACACAATTTCACATTTTTTTCACATACTCATAATGTATTTTACTGATTAGTATCTACAAAGTGGGGAAAGATCAATTTGCACTTAATTTTTAAGTTAAGGTATATTTAAAACAAATATGTATATAAAATTTGACTCTTGCTTGAAAATATTCTAAAATTGTTAATGATTGTAGCTTTGTGAACTTAACTATATCTTTTATGTATAGCAAGGAAGATGTTCTGTGTAAACATTTTTGGATATGACATAAGTAATTTAACTAGTCTTACTAGTTGACTTCAGATAGTTAATAGTAATGTTAATAGCTAATAATGATATAGTTCTTTATATGCTAGGGACAGTTCTAAGAGCTTTATACATATTAACTCGTTTAACTGTCGTAACTTTATGGGGTAAGTAATATTATCTTCATTTTACAGATAAGGAAACTGAGGCACAGACAGTTTAAGTGACTTGCCCAAGGTCACACAGCTTGTAAGTATTGAAGCCAGGATTTAAACCTAGACAGTCCGATTGTAGAGTTCACACAAAGTTTTTTGGATAATGCTGTAGTAAGCATACCCATGTAGACTAAAGCAAATATATCTATCTATAGGATTATTCCTAGGAATAGAATTTCTGGGTCAGAAGATAACTGTATTTAAAGTTTTGATGGTTTCTTATTATCCTCCAAAGTGATTGGTTTACCAACAGTGCACACCTCTTGTTCAACACTATTCTCAATATTGTTTCTTTTTTTTTTTTTTTTATGTATTCAATATTTAATTCAAACAATGAAAATCAGCTAGACAGATAGATCTACACGTACATTCTCAATATTGTTTCTTATGAAATTTTTCACTATTGCTAGTCTGGATGAAAAATAACACTTGTTTATTTTGCTATATATATATTTTTTGCTATATATATGTGTATATATATATATATATTTTAAGATATATTTATTTGAGAAAAAGAGAGTGCATGTGAGTCAGGGAGGGGCAGAGGGAGAGGAAGAGAGAGCAGATTCTGCTCTCATCATGGAGCCTGACATGGGGTCAGTCTCATGACCCTGAGATCAGGACCTGAGCCAAAACCAAGAGTCAGCTGCTTAACTGACTTAACTGACTGACTGCTTAACTGACACCACCCAGGTGCCCTTAATTTGCATTTTTATGACTTCTGAGTAAGTTTAAGAATGCATTTTTCTATATTGAAAAGATATTTCTCATTTTTTTAATTCCCCATTTGTGTCCTTTGCCCATTTCTATTGGAATGTTTTTGTTGTTTAGCTTTTTATTGCAAAGTAAAATATAGATACCAAAACCTGCATAAAATAAATGTAAATTTTTTTTTTTTTTAAAGATTTTATTTATTCATTTGAGAGAGACAGAGATAGTGACAGAGAGCACGAGTGGGGAGGAGAGGGAGAAGCAGGCTCCCCACTGATCAGGGAGCCTGTCATGGGGCCCGATCCCAGGACCCCAGGATCACGACCTGAGCCGAAGGCAGACACCCAACCGACTGAGCCACCCAGGTGCCCCAATAAATAAATTATTATAAGGTGAATGCCTTTATCACCATGGAGATCAAGAAATAAAACTTTGATAATCACCTCAAAAGTCACTTATTTGGCCCATACCAATCACAGTTCTCTCTTCTGCCTTCTCTCTCCTTCCCTCCAAAAGTAGTAGATGTCCTGATTTTTATGGTGATAACTTTTTGAGTTTAGGTGGTTTTTTTTTTTTTTAATGGTTGTTAGATTTTCTTTTCTTATTAATTTGTAGGCATTCATTATCCATTAAAAAAATTAAGTCTTGGGTGCCATATATATCACAAATATTTTCTTTAAATTTTGGGTTTTACATTTTAGCTTTTTTTTTTTTTTTTTTTTTTTGGTTGAGCAATTTGGATCTCTTACTCAGTGCCATGAGGGAAAATACACACAGTGTGGCGTCTAGTAATGAGGTGTTAGATTAAATTTTAACTTTTTTTTTTTTTAAAGATCTTATTTATTTGACAGAGGGACACAGCGAGAGAGGGAACACAAGCAGGGGGAGTGGGAGAGGGAGAAGCAGGCTTCCCGCTGAGCAGGGAACCCGATGTGGGGCTTGATCCCAGGACTCTGGGATCATGACCTGAGCCGAAGGCAAACACTTAACGACTGAGCCACCCAGGCGCCCTCTATGATATATTTTTTTTAAAGTCATTATTATGAGAGAAATATGACAGTAAAAACAATCCTTGGACTTTTTTTTTTAAAGATTTTATTTATTTGACAGAGAGAGACACAGCGAGAGAGGGAATACAAGCAGGGGGAGTGGGAGAGGGAGAAGCAGGCTTCCCACCAAGCAGGAAGCCTGATGCGGGCTCGATCCCAGGACCCTGGGATCATGACCTGAGCCGAAGGCAGACACTTAATGACTGAGCCACCCAGGCGCCCCTAAATTTTAACTTTTTAATGATATCTTTGTCCATGTAGAATTTTAAAAAATTTTATAGAAATTTTACTTAGTTTTGTTAGAAATGCTTTCCCAATCCAAGCAAAAAAATTGTCTCCATGTTTTCTTCATGTTCTATTTTATCATTTCTGTTTTTGGATTTTTTGAGGAATGCAGGGATGGTGTTAAGATTGAGGTATATATCTAGGCTTATTCACCCCCCCCCAAATACTATGCAGTTAGTTAAAAAGAATGAGTAAGTTCTATAGAAGACCAAATTATACATGGGAAAAAAAAGCAATATAGTATATGAAATATCCTCCACTTTGGATTGTTCTTATATCCCTTTAATTTTCATTGCCGTGGGGGTACCTGGGTGGCTTAGTCAGTTAAGCATCTGCCTTTGGCTCAGGTCATGATCCCAGGGTCCTGGGATTGAGCCCCTCATTAGGCGGGAGCTTGCTTCTCCCTCTCCCCACCACTTGCTCATGCTCGCTCGCTCTCTCTGTCAAATAGATAAAATTTTTAAAAAATTTGCATTGCCATCTCTGTTATATATCATAGGTCCATAAATGTGTTCCATTGTTCAGTTTGCCTATCCATGTGCTAATTCCACACTATAAAAATTTGTATAGTTTTATAATAAGTTTAAAATCTGGTAAGGCAAATCTTCTCATCTTCTTCATGATGGTCTTGGCTGTTTTTGGCCCCTTGCCTTACCATAAACTTTAGAATTTGCTTGTCACGTGCCCCAAATACAAACAAAAACTTTGATTAAGATTTAATAGATCAACTTGGGGGAATTAACATCTTCACAGTATTGAGTCCTTCAGTCTGTGAACATGATGTATCTCCCTAAGTTTCTTTAAAACCTCTCTATTGATAAGTTTGATTAAACAATATAAAACTTTAAGTTCCATAAAATTAGTATTTTGGGGGAGTGGGTTATTCTGATTTGTATTTGGTGTTGTGGGGTAGACATCTTTATTATTATTTTTTCTTCTGTCTACTTCCTTAAAATTGTCCCACCTTTGAATTTCATGCCATCAGACTCCACCACCTACCACTCCTTGCAGTGGTTATCTAGCAAGATTATATAATGCTCCTTCATTTCTTGAAGATTTTTAGCTTCTTGCTCACTGCAACCCTCTGCAGCACTACTGTCATACTTCATAGTGATTTTAATATCCATTTATGGCCTCTCTTTTTCTTGACCTCTTTTCCTCTATTGATTATATTCTCCATCTTAGAGTAGTTACTCATTCCTGTGGTCATACCTGAAAGACTGTCATTCTTTCACTTTGTCTTTGTCTGTACCTGTGCTGCTACATTATAGAAGAAAACATAACCATGTTTTAGTTTCACTTTAAATTGATAACTAATAATCTCAAGTGGGCATTTAATGCTATCCAGTTATTCTACTATTTTATCCTATCCCATTCTCTTATATATCTTTTATACATTTCTTAATGTATTTCTTAAATCTTCAGTGCTTTTCCCCATTCGCATTCACAGCTGATGACCTTAGTTACCATTTCCCTGAGAAAAGAGAAGCAGTCCAAATAGAACTTCCAGGGCGCCTGGGTGGCTCAGTTGGTTAAGCGACTGCCTTCGGCTCAGGTCATGATCCTGGAGTCCCTGGATCGAGTCCCGCATCGGGCTCCCTGCTCGGCGGGGAGTCTGCTTCTCCCTCTGACCCTCCCCCCTCTCATGCGCTTGCTCTCTCATTCTCTCTCTCTCAAATAAATAAATAAATAAATAAAATCTTTAAAAAAAAAAAAAAATAGAACTTCCATAAGATCCTATCAACACATCTACTAATGTACCTGCATCTATGCCCCTAATATTCTGCCTACCCTTCCATTAAAATGAACTATATGTACTTCATTCTTAAATCAACCTCT
Organism: Phoca vitulina; assembly: GCF_004348235.1. NCBI lineage: Eukaryota > Metazoa > Chordata > Mammalia > Carnivora > Phocidae > Phoca > Phoca vitulina. The sequence continues at coordinate 58,930,531 of NW_022589709.1, forward strand.
CTACATGTGTATTAAGTCCCATTCTTCTTTCTCTCCTGCAACTCCTACAATATTTCCTTCTGTGTTGTTTAAGATGCTCTATTTTCTCCTGTCTTTCTTTTACCCCGAAGATTTATTTCTTTTAGAGAGAGAGAGCGCATGTGAATGAGCAGGGGGGAGAGGCAGAGAGAGAATCTCACACGGACTCCCCGCTGAGCACAGAGCCCCATGTGGGGCTCGATCTCACGACCCTGAGATCATGACCTGAGCCGAAATCAAGGGTCAGATGCTCAACTGGGTGAGCCACCCGGGCACCTCTCTACCGAAACTACTCTTATGAAGGCCTCCAGTTCTGTGTATTCATTCCACTGAAATTATTGTGACAAATTATCCTAAGACTTAGAGGTGTAAAACAACCATTTACTATGCTCAGCAATTCTTTGCATCAAGAATTCAGATAGGATGCAGCAGGACAGCTTGTCTCTGTTCCACAATGTCTAGGCCCTTGTCTAGAAGACTCAAAAGTCTGAGGGCTGAATCATGAGAATGTCCATGTGCATGTCTAATGGTTGATGCTAGCTTCTGGCTGGGAACCTTGGTTCCTTTCTATGTGGGCTTCACCATTGGTCTCTTCATTTGTGCCAGTTTGGGCTTCCTCACAGCATGGTAGCTGCTTTGTAAGGGATAGTGTTCTGAGACAGAGGTATTAGTGGTATTGCCTTTTATGACTTAGTCTTGGAAGTCACTTCCATAGTGACTTCTATTCATAAAGACAGTCAGAAAGTCATAGTCAGGTTCATGGGGAGGATAAATAGGTTCTGCCTCTGAATAGGGAATGATAACCTGAAATATTGCTGTGACTGTTTATGGAAAATACAGTCCTCTACTCATGTTGCTAAATAAATTGTCAATTCTGTTTTTATCTTATTTGACCTTTCTCGCATTTGGTAATTTGATAATTCATCACTCCTTCCTTTAATACTTTTGTATTTTGAGTTTCAGGATTTCATACTCTTAATTTTCCTCTTACCTTATTGGTGCTTTTTGGACTCTTTTGGTGGTTCTTCCTCATTCACTCCAGGTCTGGAGTGAACTCTTCTCATTTCTGCCTGTACACTCTTGCTTTTGTGATCTCACCCAGTCTCATGGCTTTAAATATCTTATATGGTGATGACTCAAATTCTAGCTTGAAACTTCCCCTTGAACTGCATACTGTACATTCAGTTGCTTAATCAGACTCTGCACTAATAGACAAATTTAGCAAGTCTGAAATTGAATTCTTAATCATCACTCCCCCATATCTTGCTGAATCTGTTTCCTCCACTGACTTCTTCATCTCAGTAATCAGCTGGCAGCTCTATCTTTCCAATTGCTTAGGCCTAAACTTTTTTAATAATAAAAAATTTCTTGGATCATTGCAATAGCTTTCTAACTGTTTTTCCTACTTCTCACCTTACTGGCTGTTGTTAACCAGAGTTGTACTGTTAAAATATAATTCAAATTATGTCATTCTCTTCTTGAAAACCCTCTAATTGTTTATCATCTCAGCCTAAGTCCTTAAAATGGCCTACATGAAAGCCCACATGATGTCATCCCTGTAATCTCTCTGACCCCATCTTGTGTTCTCTGCCTTACTTTTGCTCCAATCACACTGGCTGCTTTACTGCTCTAGGACATGGCAATCATATTTCCTGCCCTAGGGTCTTTGCATTGGCAGTTCCCTGCCTGGAACCTCTTACTCTAAATATCCCTGTCTCACTTCCTTTTTTTTTTTTTTTTTTTTAAGATTTATTTATTTATTTATGAGAGAGAGCATGAGAGAGGAGAGGGTCAGAGGGAGAAGCAGACTCCCTGCTGAGCCAGGGAGCCTGATGCGGGACTTGATCCCGGGACTCCAGGATCATGACCTGAGCCAAAGGCAGTCGCTTAACCAACTGAGCCACCCAGGCGCCCCCTGTTTCACTTCCTTATCTCCTTCATGTTTTTGCTCAGTTGTCAGCTTCTCAATGACCTTAAATGACCACATTATGTGTAAAATTACATTACCTCTGCCCAAGCACTTCCTGTTTTCTTCCCTGTCTTGCTTTCCTCCATAAAATCATTATTATTTCCACTTATATTGGGGTGCCTGGATGGCTCACTTGGTTAAGCGTCCCACTCTTGATTTCGGCTTAGCTCATGATCTCAGGGTCCTGAGATGGAGCCCCACTTGGGCTCCTCGCTCAATGGGGAGTCTGCTTGAGGATTCTCTCTCTCCCTCTCCCTCTGTCCCTCCCCCTGCTAGCGTGTGCTCTCTCTTGCTCTCTCTCTGTCTCTCTCAAATAAATAAATATTTTTAAAAAGTTATTATTTCCATGTATAAATTATTTGATACATATATAGAGAGAGAAAGAGAGAGAGAGAGAGAGAAGAACGTAAGTTCCATGATACAGATTTTTGCCCTTTTTGTTCACTGTTCACATGTATAGTTCCTAGATGAGTATCTGGCAGGTGATAGGTGTTCAACAGATATTGTTAAGTGAATAAATATTTTTTACTTCAGTTTTTCTTATAAGGCTAATTATTACAAGGCACATGTCAGTGAATCAGCAAGATCTAGATCCAGACAGTACTACAGACATGGAAGATGTTACAAATGCTGAAGAAGAACTTATTAAAGAATGTGAAGAAATGTGGAAAGACATGGAAGAAGTAAGTACCAAGAGGTAAAAGTGATATATATATTAATTACTATAAAATTTAATTCCATTTCAATAATAGACTTAAGGAAAATAATTATGCTGGTTCCTGGAAGCCATTATATTATACGATAAATATTTATATGGCTTTTAGACCTATAAGCATTTATTCAAGATTCTTTATGCCAAATGAGCTATAGAAAGAGAAAAAATTATGGCTGTCCCTGCCATAGGAGGTTATCATCTAATAGAGGCAGTAGCCATTGTATTAGAAATATTGTGGTAGAAATGCAAAGACAACTTAGGATGAATAGTAAACCTAGATTGAAAGGGTCAAGTATAGCTTTCTAAAAGCAGTAATAACTAGGGGCGCCTAGGGTGGCTCAGTCAGTTAAGTGTCCGACTCTTGCTTTTGGCTTGGGTCATGATCTCAGGGTTCTGAGATCGGGCCCCACTTCGGGCTCTGCGCTGGGTGTGGAGCCTGCTTAAGATTCTCTCTCTCCCTTGGCCCCTCCCCCCACCTCTAAAAAAATAAATAAATAAAAAGCAAGTAATAACTGAATTCATTTCTAAAGAATAAATAGAAAGTAGCCTCTGAAAGTAGGAGAGTTACACAAAGCAGAAGGAACAAAATATATAAACATTGGGAGAGTTTAGAGAACTCTAGGTAGAATATTATGACTTAGTAAATTAGAAGAAGGACCTGTGGAGTAAGGCTGGAAAGTTAATTAGGAGCAAGAACATTGAGGATTTTGTCAAGTTTATAGTATGGGGAACCATTAAAAGATTATAAACATGAAGTGACATGAGATGCAGTTTGGGAAAATTACTTGGTAATTTTGAAGAAAATGAAATATAGAAGACTGAGACTACAGGTAGAAAGAGCATTTAGGAGGCTCTAGTACTAGTTCTGGTAAGAAGTACTGTAAGGGGGCGCCTGGGTGGCTCAGTAAGTTAAGTGTCTGCCTTCGGCTCAGGTCATGATCTCAGGGTCCTGGGATTGAGCTCTACATTGGGCTCCCTGCTCAGCGGAGAGCCTGCTCCTCCCTCTCCCACTCCCCCTGCTTGTGTTCCCTCTCTCACTGTGTCTCTCTCTGTCAAATAAATAAATAAAATCTTTAAAAAAAAAAAAAAAAGAAGTACTGTAGGGCTAAATCCTGTCATTGCAAATAGTAGGATTTAAGAGATACTAAGGAGGACCAAAAGGATTTGTAACTTAATTGTTGTGAAATGGAGGAAAATTATGGATATTTTCAGGTTTTTCGTTTGGGCCAACCTTGGTGAGGTTTGTTTCCTAAGACGGAGAATAGTGGAGAGAACACGTAATTATGGAGTTTGAGTGAAAATATGAATTTAGAAAATGTTGTCTTTGAAATTTATGTACATTTTCTGAATTACTGAGATAGAATCACTTCTGGTAAACTATAGTATGTTGGTAAAAGTTTTTTGTACTTAAAATAGCATAGTATATGATACAGGCCACAGACTTTGCAACCCATTCTTTGCAGTAAAATTTGAGATTAGGGCAGGTTATTGGTTTTCTTTTTTTCCTTTTTTCTTTAAAAAAAATTTTTTTTAAGGTTTTATTTATTTACTTGAGAGAGAGAGAGAGAGAGAGCACAGGCTGCAGGGAGGGGCAGAGAGAGAGGGAGAAACAGGCTCCCCACTGAGCAGGGAGCCCAGTGTGGGGCTGTATCCCAGGACCCTGAGATCATGACCTGGGCCTAACACAGATGCTCAACTGACTGAGCCACCCAGTCGCCCCTAAAATTATTTTTTAATATAAATCCTTGGTACTCTGTATGATTAGTGTATTTTCAAGATTATATAATTGTTTTTTTTCATTTTGGTATTTTTTCAGTATAGAAGTTGGAATTTAAAAATAACCAATTTTGGGGGGCACCTAGGTTGTGTAGTCAGTTAAGCATCCAACTCTTGGTTTTGGTTCAGGTGGTGATCTCAGGGTCCTGGAATCAAGCCCCATGTTGGGTTCTGAGCTCAGCATGGAGTCTGCTGGGGATTCTTTCTCCCCTCTTTTTCTGCCCCTCTCCCTGCCCCTGCTCTCTCTCAAATAAATAAATCTGTAAAAAAAAAATTTTTTTTTTTTGTAAAAAGATAACTGCTACCAGAAGTAAACACACAAGTAAAATTTAAATTACCCATATTTTCAATCAGATGTAATCACTATTAATGGTTGTGGGTTTTTTAAAATGGAATAGAAACAATGTCTCCTGAAGGCTTTATTTTCTTATGATCTTAACTATCTTTTTACTTCTTTTGTTATTTTTCTATAGTGCTTTCCTTCTTATTCTCTTATTTCCTATTTTTCCATTATCTAGCTTCTAATTCACCCTAACTATTAGTTTATATTTTCTCTTTCTTTATATCTTATGCTCATTTTTTTGTTCTACATAGAATCTAGTATCCCCTTCTACTTTTGGTGTGTTCACTTCAGGACCTGTTTGGCAGCCTTCCTGATCTTCTTGCTTAGAAAGTGAGGAATATAAACTCTTCTTTTACATCAGTTATTTGTATTTATTATTTTAAAGGAATATTACATTGGTATGAAGATGGAAAGGGAATTGTCTGTTATATATAAAAGCTTATAGTGTGTGACTTATTTACTTTTTTTGTTTTGTTTTGCTTTTTGTTTTGTTTTTATTTACTTTTTAAATCAAGTGTCAGAAAAAATTATCACTTGTTGGAACTGAGACACTCACTGATTCAAATGCTCAGGTATGAATCCTTTTTTTTTCTTCCTAAAAATAGATAAATTTAATTCATTTTGTTTTGGATAAGAATATTATTCATCTGTATTAAACCCACATAATAGTTTTGTTGACACCTGTATGCTTAATCACTTGGAAAATTCTCTACTCTTCCTGATTTAAGAGAAGTATTCTAAATACTTTTTGAATAAACTATTATAAATATTTTCTCTATCTTTTAACAGTTACACATATGTTTAACTGTTGAGTGAAAAACTGCAATTGAGATACCTTGTTAAAAATTTGAACACATACTGTCCTACTTTGTCTTAGGTATAGTAGCCAGTTTTTTTTTTACTATATGTGTGGAACCTTATTTTACTGTATGTTTAAATAAAGGATTAAGATATCCATTTTAATAATCAAGGACCTATGGAATTGGTTTAGGAATATACCAATGGATCAGTGCAACAGATTAAAAAGTTAAAATATGACAAAGATGGTAGTTCTAATTTGTGGGAAAAGGATGAATTAGTTAATAAATGATAGTGGTACAACTAGTTATCCATGTGGGAGAAAATAAAAGTGGACCTCTGTCTTTCATTATATAAACATATATTCTGGATGGATTGCCATAAAAATCTTACGAGAAAAGTTAGGAGACTATTTGTGCAGTTTAGGGATAGGACAAACTTCTTGGCTAATAGTAGAAACCTAGATATTATAAAAGAAAACTAGATATATTTGACCATATGAAAAGTTAAAAATGTTTTAGTGTTAATTTTAAGAACAAAGTCAAATATATGAATGATTCTATAGAAAGTTCTCTAAAACTGGTATTAGCATGTCAGAAGATATAAGAACCAATTGAAGTACTCCTGAGTTCCAAATCATGCAGTTTACATTTAAAAACTGGTTCAGTTTGTTACAAGGGCAGCAGGTGAGGAAGGTGTATGCTTGTGTCTGCCACCAGCAAGCTGCAGTTGCGGGTTCGTGTGCTTCATGGCCTGTTACACGGAGAGCAGCAGACAAGGGAAGTCAGAAGCAGAGCCAGCAGCCATCAGTTCATGGAGCGGGATATAGTACGGAAGATTTCCTGAGGGCTTTTGGTTTTTATTCTACTTCTTTTCATTAAGACTGGAATCAAGCTTACATGTAAACTGTTGGTAATTTAAGTTTACTTTTGTGCTATTCAGTGTAAAACTGTCTATTTTGAAAAAAATGTTGGTTATGAAAAATAAAGATTGAGGCACTGCTTCAGAAAGACACAAATTTGATATCATTTGAGCATGAAAAGGAATAATGGCCTTGATTGGTTATAACAATATGAAAAAAATGAAAATCTATGAGCATAACAATACTGAATAAAAATGAGAATGAGTGAGATAGAAAAAGAAGGGGAAAAAACTAATTAGTCACTTTTGGAAGTACCTATTATATCAGATCTTTAAAAATTACTGGTAAAGAATTAAGCCATCTTTTAAAAAAATTTGCATCTATCAATAAATATAGAGTTCTCTTGTACCGGGTAAAACTGAATATTGTATTTGAAACAGCATTATATAGTAAATAAACTGTCATCTGGTTTTCTTGGGAAATGTGGTTTTCATATTGTAGAAACAGACCTACTGAATCAGAGTCGCTAGTAAGCTGGTGCAGCCACTTTGGAAGACATGTATGGAGGTTCCTCAAAAGGTTGAAAATAGAGCTACCCTATGTCCCAGCAGTTGCACTACTGTGTATTTACCCCAAAGATACAAATGTAGTGATCCGAAGGGGCACCTGCACACCAATGTTTATAGCAGCAATGTCCACAATAGCCAAACTATGGAAAGAGCCCAGATGTCCACCGACAGATGAATGGGTAAAGAAGACATGGTATATATATATACAATGGAATACTCAGCCATCAAAAAAAAAAAAAATGAAATTTTGCCATTTGCAATGACGTGGATGAAACTAGAGGGTGTTATGCTAAGCAAAATAAGTCAATCAGAGAAAGGCAATTATCATATGATCTCACTCATATGTGGAATTTAAGAAACACAACAGAGGATCATAGGGGAAGAGAGGAAAAAAATAAAACAAGATGAAATCAGAGAGGGAGACAAACCATAAGAGACTCTTAATCATAGGAAACAAACTGAGGGTTGCTGGAGGGGAAGTGGGGTGAGGGGATGGGGTAATTGGGTGATGGACATTAAGGAGGGCACATGATGTAAGGAGCACTGGCTATTATAGAAAACTGATGAGTCACTGACCTATACCTCTGTAACCAATAATATATGTTAATTGAATTTAAATAAAAAAATAATCTCAAAGTAAAAAAAAATAAGATAAAATAACTGCATAATTTAAAAAAAGGAATACTAGGTGCTATAAATAGTAACTGAAGGAGTACATTTATTAAATCCTCCCCCCCCCCAAAAAAAATCACTAGGGACTGGGCCTCTACATTTCCTGAGTGATTTTCATGCAATGAACCAAACAAACAACTGGCTTTGGTGGAAGTGCTTATATAGTTGTAAAGAATCTATCCTGAGATAGTCAATAAGAACATTGTCTAAGGGATCCACAAAATATCTTTTCCTATTGTGTTGAGAGTCCCCAAGATTACTCCCAGGCGTAATTCACAAGACTCACAGCAACTCACAGGAGGACTCACAAGGCTCAGTGTGTAGTTATATTCATGGCTAAGATATATTACATTAAAAGGATGCAAACTAAAATCAGCAAAGGGAAAAGGACCATGGGGTAAAGTCCACAGGATACCAGACACAAGCTTTCAGGAGTCTTCTCTTATCAGAATCATGTAAGATGTGCTTAATTCCCCGAAGGAGTTGTGACAGTGTGAAATGTTTTCTACCAGGGAACCTCATTAGAGATTCAATGACCAAGGTGTTTTGTGGGGGCTAGTCACGTAGGCACCCTCTGGGTAGCAGTTATCAAAATACCAGACTTTAAGAAGGAAAGCAGGTGTTAAGCTTAAGTCATATTCTTTGCAAAAACAGTTAAAGCACAATCAGCCACTCTTAATAGGTTTTGGTGGGAACCATCTCAAAATACAAGTTCCCAGATGCCAGTGAAGAGCCAACCTTGAAAGCAGTCCTTTAAATAATATCAGGCTTGCTTTGGTTACTCTTTTTTGCATACCTATTAACTTTAAAATTTCAGTATTAAAACTTAATCCATTTTTAAAGAAAGAAGTTAGATATTTTAAATTAGAAAATGGAAGGGATTCTCAAATTTCATATAAATCACTTTAGAAATATTGCTGTTGTTTTTTAGAAAGTATTGTTTAATTTTATGGCAAGGTCAGAAATAATTTGAGTGTTTGCCTTAGCTGGGCTTTGGGAAGGTAAGAGCTGTACTTCATCAACATAGTACAAAGTTGAACTGTATGAAATTGCTTTTTTTTTTTAAAGTTGAAAAATGAATATTGGTTATTTGATGCATTTCAACCTAATATGTGCAGGAAAAGTGATACCAATTTCTTATCATTATGATAGTTTTGCCTACTTTAGATACTACTTCCTAAGAATTTGTTATTTCTTCTTAGGTATAATTAGCATTTATAAAATTGCTTTATAGTTCACAGCAAACCTTTCACACTCATATTTAGTTATAAGAAAATAATGTTAAACTCTCCTTTGGTAAAAATTTTAAAACCTGCAAATGAATTTTTATGGAATTATATAAAGCTTTCAAATATACTAGGTTTTCTTCCTCTTGACTATTCAATAGTGTTTAGATACAGAGCAGGGTCTTTGAACCACCTGCTCTGTATCATAAAAATTGGTTAAGGGGCACCTGGGTGGCTCAGTTGATTAAGCATCTGACTCTTGATTTCGGCTCAGGTCATGATCTCAGGATGGTGGGATTGAGCCCCACATCGGGCTCTGCGCTCAGCTGGGAGTCTGCTTGTCTCTCTCCCTCTACTTCTCCAGCTTGTGTGTGCACGCGCTCTCTCAAATAAATAAAAATAAATAAATAAATAAATAAATAAATAAAAATCTTTTAAAAAAATGGTTAAAAAGACAGTACTTGTTGTTCTTTTATTGTAAATATTTCAGTAATACCCATTGCATTTTTAATCTAGCTACCAATAACAATTATATAGAGGTGATAAAAAATGTTCTGAAATTTAACTTTAAGCATACATAGACTTCAATTTAATAATCTAATCAGGCATCAGATTTATCACAGATATGTAATTATCAAAATTACAATGATTGGAGCCACTTAATATCAGAAACATGTCATCTTAGACTGTTGTGTATTGGTTTTTTTAAGTAGCCTGTGGAAGCAATCTCATTTTATAATTATCTCTATATATGTATTTAAAATTTTTTTAAATTAAGTAATCTCTGCTTAATGTGGAGCTTGAACTCACAACCCGAGATCAAGAGTGCATGCTCTACTGCCTGAGCCAGCCAGGTGACCCTCTGTGTTTGTATTTAAATTTATTTTTAGCAACCCCCTAAAAGCAGTTGCTATTTTTCTGAAAGTGCATAGAGAAAAAAGAGTATCTTAAAAGTAAATTTGTCTTTTTTTTTTTTAAAGATTTTATTTATTTATTTGACAGAGACACAGTGAGAGAGGGAACACAAGCAGGGGGAATGGGAGAGGGAGAAGCAGGCTTCCCGCTGAGCAGGGAGTCCGATGTGGGGCTCGATCCCAGGACCCTGGGATCATGACCTGAGTCAAAGGCAGATGCTTAACGACTGAGCCACCCAGGTGCCCCTAAATTTGTCTTTTTAAAGTAAACTCTACTCCCACTGTAGGGTTCAAACTCATGATCCCAAGATCAAGAGTTTCATGCTCTACTGACAGAGCCACCCAGGCTCCCCTAAAGCAAATTTGTCTAAAAACTGTTGGCAAGAAATAACATCTTATGTTTTTAAAGATTTTACTTTTGAGTAATCTTTATACCTAATGTGGGGTTTGAACTCACATTCCCAAGATCAAGAGTCACATGCTCCACTGACTGAGCTAGCCAGATACCCCTATATTTTTAAAGTGATATTAATTTAGGGAATAAAAGAAGTATACTTAGGTTCTTTTGTTTTAGGTTGAGTGGTAAAGTAGAATTGATCATTTTTTAAGACTATATCACTGGTATAATAGGCAGTTTATGAGCTATAATTAATAATGGTTTAAAGTAGAATTCTGTTTGGAGTGATAATTTTTTATACTTTGGATGCCTATTATGTTAGCTATTTATGTTAAGAACTTGTGTTAAAGTATATTAAGAATGTCTACACTTTCATCTATGAATATCTATGAATATTCTATAAAAAATGACTTTGTTTTATACTCTTGCTTTTTTTTGTTATAGCTGTCATTATTAATTATGCAAGCGAAATGTTTGACTGCTGAACTCAATCAATGGCAGAAAGAAAGTCCTGGAAGTAAGGTTCTTATTTTTAGATTTATATTTTTGTAAACAAATTAGTGGCAAATTAATTTAATGATTACAAGAATTACAAGATCCATTTAGCCTTGTTGAAATTGCCTAAATTTTTCTTTCATTTATATATATTATTCTGTGTTTATTATTATAGATGAATATGTTTATGTGACATTATAATAATCTTAAATTATGGAGACCTTATTATATCCATCATTTGATCCTTGCAGACGCTGTCTTACCCGCTCAGTAGAAACTGTAAATTGTGTCTTAATGAATGAAACTTACCTCATGGAGGGCGCCTGGGTGGCTCAGTCAGTTGAGGGTCTTCCTTTGGCTCAGGTCGTGATCCTAGGGTCCTGGGATTGAGCCCTGCATCAGCTCCCTGGCTCAGCAGGAGAGTCTGCTTTTCCCCTTCCCTCTGCCTCTTACCCCCCCGATTGTGCTCTCTCTCTCTCAAATAAATACAATCTTTAAAAAAGAAAGAAAGAAAGAAAAGAAACTTACCTAGTAGAGGAGAAAAGTTATTTTAGATACTTATTTACATAGGGACTACATAGATTGTATGTTGCCTCTTGACTTGTCCAGCGGGGTCCAGCTATATATTTGCCTTTTGTCAAGAAATAGAAAATGGCTTAAAAATCTGTAGTTAAAATACCCAGCTAGGAGATACGTTTCTATTATGAAAGCTTACTTTTTCTGTGCCACATATATGTGTGTATTTGGTATTTTATATGGGCTGTAATTCTTTCTTTTAACATTTCCCTTCTTTTTTTTTTAATATTTTATTTATTTATTGACAGAGAGAGAGATAGCAAGAGCAGGAACACAAGAGGGGGAGTGGGAGAAGGAGAAGCAGGCTTCTGGCCAAGCAGGGAGCCCGAAGTGGGACTCGATCCTAGGACCCTGGGATCATGACCTGAGCCGAAGGCAGACGCTTAACAACTGAGCCACCCAGGCACCCGTAACATTTCCCTTCTCTTTTCTTCTGCCCAGTTGCCTCCTTTCCCTTAGTTCCCCCCAGTTCCCATTTTAGTCTCCTTTGTAGATTTATTGCTCTCTAATCCCAAGTGTTGGGATTCTTCTATTCATTCTCTGTCTAGACAATTTCATCTGCATTCTTGATCTTAAATACTTATTATATTCATCCCCACCACTTTTCCACATCTTCACTGCCACATGGTAGTTTTTTTTAAATTTTAGTATTTCTCCTAGGTGTGTATATATATATATATATATATATATATATATATATATATATACACACATACATATATACACAGTGGTATAGTATATGTATACTTTAATTTGCATTAAACTATATATCCTGTTGCCTCCTCAGGATTATATTTAGCATCTCAAAGGCTGCTCATACTATGCTGTTAAAATTTGCTGTTCTCTAGAGGACTATGCTCAGCAATTTTTGCTTCCTACTCTATATGCTATTCTAGCATTATATTTTCTGCTTTTGTTTTTATATATTATATCTGCATTAATAACTTCTATATCAGTTTGCTAGGGCTGCTATAAAGTACCATGGACTGGGGTTGCTTAAACAACAGAAATTAATTTTTTCATAATTCTGGAGGCTAGAAGTTCAAGATCAAGGTGTTCACAAGGTTGGTTTCTTCAAAGCCTCTCTTCTTGTCTTATACCTTGCCATCTTCCCCCTGGGTCTTCACATAGTCACCCATCCATTTACTAATCTCTTTGTAAGAAGTCACCAGTCATAATGGAGTAGGGCCCATCCTAATGACCTCATTTTAACTTAATCACATCTTTAAGGACCCAGTTCCAAATATATGAACATTCTGAGGTGCTGGGGATTAGAACTTCAAAATATGAATTTGGGTGGATAGGAGGGCACAATTTTTTCTTTATTTTTTTAAAGATTTATTTATTTATTTATTTGTCAGAGAGAGAGAATGAGAGAACACAAGCAGGGGGAGCGGCAGGCAGAGGGAGAAGCAGGCTCCCCACTGAGCAAGGAGCCCGATGCAGGGCTCGATCCCAGGACCCTGGGATCATGACCTGGGCTGAAGGCAGACGCTTAACGGACTGAGCCACCCAGGCGTCCCAGGAGGACACAATTTTCATGAATGTTTCCAAATCTGTGTATCCAGGCCAGACTTTCTGCAATGTCATACTTATATATATCTCTACTTTTTCCAAAATATTCTACACGTGCCTCAGATTTATGAATTGATCTCCATTCTCTGATCCATTGAATGGAATCTATTTAATCAGCCATAAATTTAAGAGTCCTTCTAGATTCTTCCTTTTTCATATATTACATATAGCCAGTCATTAATTATGAAGCCTTACTGCCACACATTTACTCTAGGCTTTCATCACCAATCCACTAGTTTGTTATAATAGACGTTTTACCTCTTGTTCAAGATTGTTTTTTATTAATAAGAGAAATTTTCAAACTTGAAAGTTAAAGGTCGAACTTCATTCTTTTGCATGTGTATTATCTAGTTTTCCCATTACCATTTGTTGAGAAAATTGTTCTTTCCCCCATTGAGTTGTCTTGGCATCCTTGTCAAAAATAATTTGACCATATAGTGAGGATTTATTTCTGGGTTCTCTATTCTCTTCTCTTGGTCTTTATGTCTGTCTCTATTGCCAGTAGCATACTTTTTTGATTATTGTAGCCTTGCAGTAAATTTTGAAATTAGGAAATATGAGACTGCCAACTTTGTTCTTCTTTTTCAAGATTATTTTGGCTCTTTGGGGTCCTTTGAGATTCCATGTGAATTTTATGGTGGATTTTTCTATTTTATACAAAAATATTGTTGGAATTTTGATAGGGATTGCATTGAAGCTATTGGTCACTTTGGGTGGTATTGATGTCTAATAATATTAAGTCATCTAATCCTTGAACATGGGATGTTTTTCTATTTGTTGCTATCTTTAATTTCTTTCAGCATTTAAGTCTTTTAACTCCTAGGTTAAATTTATTCCTAAGTATTTTATTCTTTTTGATGCTATGTATCAGGGAATTTTCAGTTTTTATTTTTCTAATTATCATCATGCTTTATATACACATTTTTGTACTGGTGACACCAAGCACACAGGCTGACCCATATGCCAAATACCCATTTTGCTTCAGGCTGCCAGTCCCATAGATTGCCACACTGAAAGGATTTAAAATATCTTTATATTCTTAGAAGCTGCTATATTGTATGGGTTGAAATGATTATATGAATCAATACTGAAATGCTACTCATGACCACACTGGCCAAGAGGAAGATTATTAACTTTATGTTCTTAGAATCCTTCTCATTGCATTTGTTGAAATGATTTGGTAGCCACCCTGAGGCTGCCAATAATCAGTTCTGATACGGGGTCTATGAAGCACATGTGGGAAGTTCTTTCCTGTCAGAAGACCCTCTAGAATAGCAGATAGATCAGAAAATTTTCAGTAGCATATTATTTGATAAATTTTAAATAGTACTTTATTAGGAAAGGTAAACTTAAAGTACAAAGGTTGAACTTTTCTAAGTATAAGGATTTAATTTTGCTATGCAAAATTAAACTGAAACATTATACTCATAAACTGGCAAAAATTTTAGAAGAGTTTATATATTTTGCTGTTTCTTATTGCTAATAGAAATTTTTTGAAAAGAATCTGGCACCCTATATTAAAATTAAAAATACACATTTCCTTCTATGAAATTCCATTTCTGGTAATTTATCCCAAAGAAATGAAAGCACTAGTACATAAAGACATAAATTAAAAAATGCTTACTGCATCATTGTTTTTTGTGGCTAAAAATTAGGTACGAAGTTAACGTTCAGTCAGTACTGATATCACTCAATACACTATGGTATATTTATCCTGTGGAATAATTTGAAGTGATTTAAAATTATGAATTAGACTTACACCAGATGAATAGAAAGGATTTCCATGGGGATTTTGTTGAGCAAAAATAAGAATAATGTAGGGGTGCCTGGGTGGCTCAGTCAGTTAAGTGTTTGCCTTAGGCTCAGGTCAGGATCCCAGGGTTCTGGGATCGAGCCCCACATCGGGCTCCCTGCTCCGCGGGAAGCCTGCTTCTCCCTCTCCCACTCCCCCTGCTTGTGTTCCCTCTCTCGCTGTGTCTCTCTCTGTCAAATAAATAAATAAAATCTTAAAAAAAAAAAGAATAATGTATATGATACTCCATTCTTGTAAAACCAGCAATAACAAAATGAATAACCCTTGCATGTATATGTACAGATAATGTACATGTACATATACATATACATGCATAGGATCATATAATTAGAGAGAGATATATTTAAGGACACAGTATAGATTATTAATTTTATTTTTGAGAGATTGAAAAACAAAACAAAAGGCACAAAATCCAAAAATGCATAAATGTTATGTTTGTCTAAAATTATATATAAGTTGATTATATATGTAAAGATGTTAAATAAGAAAATAGAGGTATCTTAAAAACCACAAAATCAGGGGTGCCTGGGTGGCTCAGTCGTTAAGTGTCTGCCTCGGCTCAGGTCATGAGCCCAGGGTCCTGCTTCTCCCACTCCCAGTCCCCCTACTTGTGTTCCCTCTCTCGCTGTCTCTCTCTGTCAAATTAATAAATGAAATGTTTAAAAAACCAACCAACCAACAAACAAAAAAACCCGCAAAATCAAATTCTTTATTTTTGAGATTTTTTTTTTTTAAAAGATTTTATTTATTTATTTTGACAGAGAGAGAGAGACAGTGAGAGAGGGAACACAAGCAGGGGAAGTGTGAGAGGGAGAAGCAGGCCTCCTGCTGAGCAGGGAGCCTGATGCGGGGCTCGATCCCAGAACCCTGGGATCATGACCTGAGCTGAAGGCAGATGCTTAACAACTGAGCCACTCAGGCGCCCCTATTTTTGAGATTTAACTAAGCATATATGTATAATTTTGGTTTGTTTTGTTTCTGTAGTAATTCCACTGAATGAAGAAGTTCTTGTAACATTAGGCAAAGAAGAGGTAAGTCACTTACTAAATCTGTAGTAACCTTAATTAACCTATAACTAGAAGTGTTTGGGATTCATGAGATAAGTAGGATGAATCTACTTTAAAGCCATATTAATTTTTTTATTTTGATTTTATGTTTTATTGAATGGAATGTTTTAAATGACTTGAATTTCATTTCACCAATTTGTATATCAGAACTATTGTTAGTATTTAATGTAAACTTTATTCTTATATTTAATTTCCAATTGATTAAACTCTTCATAATACAAGCAAAAACATTAAACATAGTTAAATGATCATAATATACATCTGTTCTTCTCAAAACTTAACCTACATATCAATAAAGATATTTTTTTTAACATGTAAGTCCATTCGGTCAAAGTCCATTAGGTCAAACAAGAATTGTAAACAAGGTTGTAATGCATGGAAAGAAATAAGTATCTGTGTGTCAAGAGACAGAGATAGGGATGAAAAGATATTATCTGCCCTACAGAGTTGAAAAAAAGTCTTGGGATTTGAAGGAACCTGGTACTACAAAATCCAAGGTTCAAGTCTGAAGCTAAAAACAAGATTTCTTTAACAGCAGAACATAGACTGTTAGGCTTTCTCTTTTCTAATCAGGCAGCTAACTTTTTACCCCCACACTTGGAAACTGGAGGTATAGGATATGGAGAGATTAAACTGTTGAGGCTCTGGACCCAGGGATACCAGGTTGGGTGTTTAGTAGGGTTGGCGTGCAGGTCAAAGGTCAGAAAGATCCAGTTAATATTTTATACTGTGTGGTGGAAGTACCAGCTCCTTTCCCTGCTCTTTCTCCAGAGGTCTTACAATCTATTATAAAATAGCCTCAGAGTGGAGATAAAACAATCTTCTCTGGAAAATCTAAATGGCTTAAGAAAAAGATCTATAAGTGTTAATATATGGTTCTCAGTGAAAAAGCAGGATTGGTGTACATCAAAACATCCCATTCATAACAGGGTTTTTAGTATTTTTGAGTTTTAAACATAAATGGCCAGCCAGTGGTCATCAGTGTTTGTGAATGCCTCCAAATAGAAAGGTAGTAACCCAAAATAACTGATAAAGATGAACCTTAAGGAAATAGAGACAATTCAGGGAACAAAGAGAATTTAATAAACAATATCTTCAGGGGCGCCTGGGTGGCTCAGTCGTTAAGCGTCTGCTTTTGGCTCAGGTCATGATCCCAGGGTCCTGGGATCCAGCCCCGCATCAGGCTCCCTGCTTGGCGGGAAGCCTGCTTCTCCCTCTCCCACTCCTCCTGTTTGTGTTCCCTCTCTGGCTGTGTCTCTCTGTCAAATAAATAAATAAAATCTTTAAAAAAAAAAAAAACCACAAGCAATATCTTCAGAGAGACAAAAAAAATTTGATTAAAAAATAACAGAGGTACCTAGGTGGCTCAGTCAGTTAAGTGTCTCTTGATTTCGGCTTTATCATGATCTCAGGGTCATGAGATCTAGCCCCGTGCTGGGCTCCTCACTCATTTGGAGAGTCTGCCTAAGAGTCTCTTTCTCTCCCTTTGCCCCTCCCCCTGCTTATGCATGTGCTCTCTCTCTCAAATCAATCAATCTTTGAAAAAACATTAAAAAATAACAGAATGCCAACTTAATAAAAGTACTACTTCATACCCCCTAGCATGGCTATAATCAAAAGACAGACAATAACAAGTATTGATGAAGATATGGAGAAATTAGAACATTGATAAACTGCTAGTGGGAATGTAAAATAGTGCAGCCACTTTGGAAAACATTTTGGTAGTTCCTCAGAAGATGAAAGAGTTACTATTTGAACCAGTAGTTTCACTCCCAGCTGTATACCTAAGAGAAATGAAAATAAGTGTATGTCCACACAAAAACTTAAACATGAATGTTCATAGCAACATTTTTCTTAATGGCCAAAAATGGTGAACAACCTAAATATTCATCAACTGATGAATGGATAAATAAATTGTGATACGTCTATACAGTGATGTATTATTGTCTAAAATAATGAAGTACCGATATGCCATGATATAGGTGTATTTTGAAAACATTATGCTAAATGAAAGAAGCCAGTCACAAAGGATTGCATATTATATTATTCCATTTATATGAATTGTCCATAATAGGCAAATCCATAGAGACAGAAAGTAGGTTGTTGCTTATTGATTAAGGCTGGGTGATTGGAGAAGAAATAATGAGTGACTGCTAATGGATACTGCTAACAGGTTTCCTTTTGGGATGATGAAAATGTGCTAGAACAGATTGTGGTGATTTTGCACAACTCTACCGTAAAAATTACTGAATTATACACTTTAAATGTGTACTGTATGGTATGTGAAATATATCTCATAAAAGCTGTTATTTTAAAAAGGACCAATCAGAGAATAAGAGCCTTTCTAAATAAAAACATGATACCTGAAATAAACACGAAAATGTTGGTAATTATAGTCATGGAAATCTACAGAGTAAGGATGGCAAAAAAAGGAAAATTGGAATAACAGAAGATAGTAGAACTAGAGTATCAACTCAGAAGTACAAAATACAACCAGTAGAAGTTCCAAGTTTTTGAAAAATGGAAGGGAAGAAACAATAAATAATACATGAACATTTTCCCAGAATGAAAGATAAAGATTCTTTTTTATATTGAAATGAGCCACCAAATTTTCAATATCATGAATTAAAAATGACATGACATAATGATCCACTGTAATTTTCCCTTTGGTAGCAGCCCTTAGGCTAGTAACTCTGGTTTGAACTGGCTGGAATCCAAACGATGCAGTACCAGCATTGGCCTTAACATTTTCATTTTAACTATTACAGATAAAAATAACAAAGAGATTGAATATTTAGCTTGTTTCTTTCACAGTATCATAAGTATTTCCTTATGCATCCAGTCAGCCAACTGTCTGAGAATTTTTTCTGTCATTTCTAAATTCCCAGAATACTTCTGCCAGTAATTATTGATCATGGTGCAACTGTTGTCTTCTTTTTTGACTGGGTAAACATCAGGCACCAGGTTCATCATTCTCTGCCCAATTATCCTTCTTTTTCCCACACAGTGCTTTCTTTATGTTTTGGTGAGCCAGAGTCATAGCAAAATCCCACTTCCGAGGCCAGCTGTTGTCAGGTTTTTCCCTAAGACCACTCTCATTTCGTTGATGGGCACACAGGAGTCAGAAAAGCTATTGTACTCATGGTTACAGTTTATTACAGTGAGGAAACACAGATTAAAATGAGCAAGGGAAAACACACATAGGCTAAGCTTATAGTAGTCCTTTCCCAGTGGAGTTGATAAATTTGTTTAATTCTCCTTGCAACTGAGTGCACAACATGTGCAAAGTGTTTTCAAATAGGGAAGTTCACCTGAGCCTTGTTGTCTAGAGTTTTTATCAGTAGTCAGTCACTATGCATAAGGGGCCTCCTTGACTGACCTCACCTACTCACACTCCAGCCCTCCAGAGCAAAATTCACCATAGATCACATAGTTAGAATAAACTCTCTAATCAAACTGGTGCCAAGTGTGGCTTGCACTCATAACACCAAGATCAAAAGTTGCATGCTCTACAGACTGATCCATCCCAGCACCTCTATATAAACACTCCTATCAGGCATAATATTCCAAGGCCTCAGAGCTCATCCTTCAGGAGTCCACAGGGGACCTGTCCTGAAGACAGGCCTTTCTTGGTAATGTACAGTTTGTACAACTTCTTTCCTGCACACTTATCTTTTTATTCTCTTAATAGTGTCTTTTAAGAAACGTTAAGTTCTCAGTTTGATTAACTCTGTTTTATCAAGGTTTTTTTTTTAAGGTTTGTGCTCAAATATAAGAAATATTTGTCCAACTTAAGGTCACAAAGATTTTCTTTTCTTTAAAAATTTCAAAGTTTCACATTTATGATCCAGTTTGAATTCATGTTTTTATATAGAATGAGTTATTGATAAAGCTGTATTTTCTTTCATATGAATACTAATTGTGGGTTTCCAGCACAAATAGTTGAAAAAAATTATTTTTTCTCTTTTGAATTTCCTTCGCATGCTTAATGAAAATTAATTAACCAACCATATATGTGTGGATCCATTTCTAGACTCCATTTGTTCTTCATTTTGTGGTTATTTCTTTTCCTTTTTTCTGTATTTCTGTCTTTAGGTCAATACCACATTGTTTTATTTACTGAAGTTTTTAAGTCTTAAATAAAATAGTATGAATTCTCTATCTTTTTTGTTCCTTATCGAAATTGTTTTATATTTTCATATAGAGTTAGCTGGTCATTCAATCCCATAAAAAGCTTACTGAATTTTGACTGAGATTGCCCTGATTCTGTAGTTTAATTTTTTTATTTTATTTTTTTTTAAAGATTTTATTTATTTATTTGAGAGAGAGAAAGAGAGGGATAGCTGGAGAGGGGGGAAGGTCAGAGGGAGAAGCAGACTCCCTGCTGAGCCAGGGAGCCCGATGCGGGACTCAATCCTGGGACTCCAGGATCATGACCTGAACCGAAGGCAGTTGCTTAACCAACTGAGCCACCCAGGTGCCCTCTGTAGTTTAATTTGAGGAGAATTGACATCTTTAATATACTGAATCTCAGTTCGGATCCATGAGCCTTGTATGATCTCTGTATTTACTTAGGTCTCCATTTATTTAGTACTTTTAAGATTTATCTCATCAGTGTCTTATTATTCATTATATCAAAGACTAAAAAAGAAAAAAGACATTTGATTGTCCCAATGAATTCAGAAAGAATAAGTGACAAAATTCAATATTAATTCTTGATTTTTTTTAATTTTTATTTTTTTAAGAAAACTACCCCCTCTTACGTGGGGCTTGAACTCATGACCCCAAGATCAAGATTCTCAAGCTCTACTGATTGAGCAAGCCAAGCATCCCAATTCATGATTTTTTGAAAGAGTTAATAAATTGTAATATAAGTGTGCAGGTCTTACACATTTTTGTCAAGTTCATCCCTTTGGTATTTCATATTTTTGATGCTATTAAAGTGGTATTCTTTTTTCAGTTATCAATTATTTAATCCTGATACATACAAATACAATTAATATTTATATATTGATCTTCTTTTAGTGAGTATGATAAACCCCTTTATTCTAGTGGCTTTATTGTAGATGTTGTAGGATTTTCTACATGGCTAGTTGTGTCATCTGAGATCAGGGGCCCTTATATTTATTCCTTTACATCTGGATGCCTTTTATATGTTTTCTTTCTTTCTTTCTTTCTTTCTTTCTTTCTTTCTTTCTTTCTTTCTTTCTTTCAGAGAGAGAGAGAGAGCAAGAGCATGAGCGGGAGGGGCAGAGGGACAGGGAGAGAGAATCTCCAGCTGACTCCACACTGAGCTCGGAGCCAGACTCGGGGCTCAGTCTCACAACCCTGAGATTGCGATCTGAGCTGAAACCAAGAGTCAGGTGCTTAACTGACTGTGCCGGCTAGGTGCTGCTAGATGCCTTTCATATGTTTTTCTTGGCTTATTGTGCTGTTCTAGAACTTTTTTTTTTTTTTTTTTAGAGATTTATTTATTTGAGAGAGAGAGGGGGCGCACTAGCAGAGGGCGATGGAGAGAATCCCAAGGAGACTCCCCACTGAGCCCAGAGCCCAACACAGGGCTGAATCTCATGACACTGTGATCATGACCTGAGCCAAAATCAAGAGTCGGTGGCTTATCTGACTGAGCCATCCAGGTGCCTCTAGAACGTTTAGTACATATTTAATAAAAGTGGTGAGAATGGACATTTTTGCCTTGTTCCCGACCTTTGTGGATAACATTTGCTCTTTCATCATTAAGTGTGATATTAGTAGTAGGTTTTTCATAGATGCCCTTAACTAAGTCGAAGAAATTACCTTCTATTAAAATTTATGAAGTCTTTTTCTAAAATCATGAATTATTATTGAATTTTGTCGTTCATTCTTTCTGAATTCATTGAGAAGATGATACTTTTTCTATTTTAGTCTGTTGATATAATAAATTACACTGATTTTTTTTTAAGCATGGAATATTATTAGTTTCAGGTATACAATATAATGATTCAACAATTCTAAACATTTCTCAGTGCTTATCAAGATAAGTGTACTTTTAATCCCCTTTATCTCTTTTCCCTATCCCTCCATATACCTCCTCTCTGGCAACCCAGTGTGTTCTTTATATTTAAGACTGTTTGTTTGTCTTTTTTTTGTTGTTGTTCTTTTGTTTCTTAAATTTCACATATAGGTGAAATCATATGGTAATAGTCTTTCTCTGTCTGATATATTTCACTTAGTATTATCCCCTCTAGATCCATCCATATTGTTGCAAATGGCAAGATGATGTTCTTTGTTATGGCTGAATAATATTCCATAGTACCTATATATCACATCTTCTTTATCCTTCTATTGAAGGGTACTTGGGTTACTTTCATATCTTGGCTATTGTAAATAATGCTACAGTAAACATAGGGGTGTATATATCTTTTCAAATTAATGTTTTGTTTTCTTTGGGTAAATACCTAGTAGTGGAATTACTGGATCATAAGGTAATTCTATTTTTAATTTTTTGAGGAACCTCCATACTGTTTTCCACAGTGGTTGCATCCATCTGCATTCTCACCAACAGTGTACAAAGATTCCTTTTTCTCTACATCCTTGCCAACTCTTGTTATTTCTTGTGTTTTTGATTATAACCATTCTGATAGGTGTATAGTGATATCTCACTGTGGTTTTAATTTGCATTTCCCTGATGATTAGTTATGTTGAGCATCTTCATGTGTTTGTATATCCTCTTTGTTTATTTTTTAAAGATTTTATTTATTTATTTGAGAGAGAGAAAGTGAGCACGAGCGGGGCGTGGTGTGCAGAGGGAAAGGGACAAGCATACTCCCCGCTGAGCGAGGAGCCCGATGTAGGGCTCGATCTCAGGACCCCAGGATCCTGACCTGAGCCAAAGGCACATGCATAACCAACTGGGCCACCCAGGCACCCCTGTATGTTCTCTTTGGAAAAATGACTATTCAGGTCCTCTGCCCAGTTTTAATTGGACTATTTGTTTTTGTTGTTATTGAGTTGTATAAGTTCTTTATATAGTTGGATATGAACCCCTTATCAGATGTATCATTTGCAAGTATCTTCCCCATTCAGTAAGTTTTATTGATGGTTTCCTTTTTATTTTGGTGTGGTCTCAGTAGTTTAATTTTCCTTTTGTTTTCCTTGTCAGAGGAGACATATCTAGAAAAATATTTCTATGGCTGATGTCAAAGAAATTACTGCCTATGTTTTCTTTTAGAAATTTTATGGTTTTAGGTCTTACATTAAGGTCTTTAACCCATTTGGAGTTTATTTTGTGTATGGTGTAAGAAAGTGGCCCAATTTCATTTTTTTGCTTGTGGCTGTCCAGTTTTCCCATCACCATTTGTTGAAGAAATGGTCTTTTTCCCATTGTATATTCTTGCCCCCTTTGTTGTAGATTAATTGACCATAACAGCATGGATTTACTTCTGGACTCTATATTCTGTTCCATTGATCTATGTATCTGTTTTTATGCAGTGCCATACTGTTTTGATTACTACAGCTTTGTTGTATATCTTGAAATCTGGGATTGTGAAACCTCCAGCTTTTGTTCTTTTTCAAGAATGCTTTGGCTATTTGGGGTCTTTTGGGGTTCCATAGAAATTTTAGGATTATTTGTCCTAGTTCTGTGAAAACCACTATTGGTATTTTGATAGGGATTGTATTAAATCTGTAGATTGCTTTGGGTATATAGACATTTTTAACAATATTGGTTTTTCCTGTCCATGAGCATGAAATATCTTTCCATTTGTTCATGTCATTTTCAATTTATTTCATCACTGTTTTATAGTTTTTGGAGTATAGATCTTTCACTTCCTTGGTTAAGTTTATTCCTAGCTATTTTATTGTTTTTGGCGTAGTTGTAAATAGATTGTTTTCTTAATTTCTCTTTCTACTGCTTCATTATTAATGTATAGATATGCAACAGTTGCTGTATATTAATTTTATACAGTGACTATACTGAATTCATTGACTTATTAGTACATTGATTTTTTAAAAAAAATTATATTATCTGTTTAATTAACCATGTATTCCTAGGATAAACCCACTTTGCTTAATCTTTTTTATTTATTGATGGATTTAATTTGCTGAAATTTTATTAAGGTTTTTGTGTCTGTATTAATAAGAGATACTAGTCTATGGTTTTCTTTTCTTGTGACATCTTGGTCAGGCTTTGGTATCAGGCCTATTAGAATGAGTTGAGAGGTATTCTGTCTTCAAAAGACTTTGTATAGAATCAGTATTATTTATTCCTTAAATGTTTGCTAGAATTCACAGGTGAAGGCATCTGGGCCTGGAGTTTTCTTTGTGGGAAAATTTCTAGCCACAAATTCAGTTTTTTTATGGCTGGTCAGATTTTCTCTTTTTCTCTGAATAAGTGGTAGTTTGTGTCTTTTAAAGAGTTTGTCCATCTCATCTAATTCGTCAAATTTATTAAATTTGTTTTTAGCATTCCTCCATTACCATTTTAATGTTTATAGTAATGTCACCTCTCTCATTCATAATGTTAGTAATTTTTGTTCTTTTTTCTGTTGTAATTAGTGTGGGTAATTATGATGACCTTCTCAAAGAATCAGCTTTGGGTTCATTGATTTTCCCCCCAGTTTTCTTCTTGTTTTTCTATATTTAAGTTCTTTTTAATCATTATTTTTTATTCAGTTTACTTTTGATTTTATTTGTTCTTTTTCTTGTGGTGGAAGCTGTCCTTATTTGAGAGCTTTTGTTTTTCTTTTCTTTTTTTAAGATTTTATTTATTTATTTGAGAGAGAGAGAGAGAGAGCATGAGCAGGGGAAGTAGTAGAGGGAGAAATAGACTCCCTGCTGAGCAGGGAGCTGATGGGGGGCTCCATCCCAGGATCCTGAGATCATGATCTGAGCAGAAGGCAGATGCTTGAAGGACTGAGGCACCCAGGTGCCCAGAGAGCTTTTGTTTTTCTAATAGAGGCTTTTACTGCTGTAAATTCTCATCTGAGTACTGCTTTTGCTTCACCCCAGAAGTTTTTATTTTGTTTTTATTTTCAAATAGTTCATAATAATTTTTTTCTTGTAGATTACTTCTTTGACTAATGGATTATTTAGAAGTGTGTTTTTAATACTTAAATGTTTGCAGATTTTCCCAGTTACCTTTCTATTATTTATTTTTAATTTAATTATATTATTAGTTCATATTTAATGTAATATCAGTGTGGTTGCTCTGCAATCTTTGTACTTGATTTTTCTTTCCTATTTGTATTACCTTTTCTCTGTTCCTATTTTCCTCTCTTTCCAATTTCTTGACTTGTGTAGTTTTAAAAATAAACCTATTTTATTTATACTATTGGTTTACTGGTTCTTCCCCCCCCCCTTTTTTTTTCGTGGTTGCTATAAGGTTTATGATACACATCTTTAAATTATCACTGATTTAGATGTGTGAAAAGCTAATGGAAACCCTTGACATCAGGAGAATGGAACACTAGCTAATTTGTTCTAGAAACAAAAAGATACTAGAAAAAACTCCAGTTGTTACTGTAATTTACTGTAGCCACACAGTCTTCTTTGATGTTTCTCAAATATGTCACATATATTCTTGCTTCAGTGCCTTTGTACCTACAATTTTCTCTGCTTGGAACATTCCTTTGCTAGATATGATCCTGTCTTATCTCATGTCTTCTTTATCTGCTGCTATACTGTTAACCTGATCAGAGAGGTCTCTCCATGTCATACTACCTAAAAGAGCCATTCCTACAATTTTTCTTCATGATACTGATCACTCACAGGAGTTATATATTTGTCTCAGTTCTCCTCTTGTTCATCTTTGAATCCCTGACTCCTTCAACAATGTCTGGTAGTCAATGATCAATATATATTTGTTAAATGAATGGTAATCATTTGTGTCTGTTTTTGTATAGTCTCCTTAGAAAAGAGACCTAATCTACCTGATTACTGAAAACTTACTCTTTAATTGTCTTTCAGTATCAAAATGTATTGCTCAAAACTCCTTCTTATATTTTTGAATTTAACAAATGAAATATTACAAAGAACCTAGTACCTGCTGTATATTTTCCTTTCAGACTTACTGGTAGGCTTTTTTGCTCTTGGTTTCTGATTATCTATCCTAAACAAATAATGTAAATTTCACTCTCATTTAGAAACATAACTGTTTATAGGATTACAGAGTAAACAATTTGCATTATTTTGTTCCAGTTCCAAAAATTGAGACATGATCTTGAATTGGTGCTCTCTACTATTCAGTCAAAGAATGAAAAGCTAAAGGAAGACTTGGAAAGGTATAATTATAATTACCTTTAATCACTGATATATGTTGAATTGGTATTAATGTTTTATTTGGCTATGTTGGTATTGTTTTTCCATGTTTAAAGGGAGCAACAGTGGTTGGATGAACAACAACAGATACTGCAATCTCTTAATGTACTACACAATGAATTGAAACATCAGGTTGTGACATTTTCTGAATCAAGGTATTTGTATTCTTGTTTTTTGAAATAGGAAAAAGTTATTTTTTTATGTTACATGAAATACATACATGAAAAGAAGGGAAATTTTATTAGAAATTGTGGGTTTTACTTAACTTTTGCCAACTGTTACGTGACATTTGATTAATGGCTTGATGTATACTTTCCCTACATGTTAAATAGACAATTTTACTTTCATAAAGCTAGTTATTTCGTTTGAACAAATGAAGTTTGAACAAAGTATTTGATCAACTTTATGAGTTACCAGTTACATATACTTATGTATTTTATGTATTTTATCAGTAAAATGTTTCTCTTAATTTTTAAAATATGTATTAGAATCTTTGATGAGCTGAAAACTAAAATGCATGATATAAAAGAATATAAGGAGAAACTCTTGATTACCTTGGGTGAGTTTCTGGACGATCATTTTCCTCTGCCTGATAGAAATGTGAAAAAGAAAAAGAAAAAGGTAAGTTTTAGGGAACACATTCATGTAGATATTTATATATGAGATTGTTTCACATAGGTTCAAATGTAAATTTTCTGATAAATTTTTGTAAGTTTATTATACGTTTCAAAGATTCACACAGATAGATGTATAGAAATATTCCATCATATTATAATATTGACTGAAAAATTAGAAGCAACTTAGTTCAATAAAACAGGATTAAATGCATTTTTAAAATATTTACCCATATGGTGGGAAAAAATATACCTTTTAAAAATAATGTATTGAACACTACCAGAAGAGGTACTAAAATGCTCACAATTTATTGTTAAATGGATAAAACAGCTAACTAAATATTATGAGTCTAATTTGTAACAAAAAATATAATAGTGCCTACGTCTGGGGGCTAGGATTTTAGGTGAGATTTGTTTTTGTTTCTGTTTTTACTATTTTCCAAAGTTTCCATGATGAGCATATGTAACTTTTAAAATCAGAAGATAGCTGTTAGTTAATGTAAGTTCTTGACTATTTTACTAGTAGTTATGATGGAATAAACCTTTTCCACAAAAGCAAATAAATATTTTATTTGGTGACAGAAGATTGGGAAGAACTACTTTAATGCCTTTTTTAAAAACAGTATATAGTATAAATGAATAAAGCTTGTGGAAGTAGAGTAGGCATTGAAACCGGCACCAGAATGATCTTTCTAAAAATATATATTTTAATCATTTTTCAACATAAAACTGATGGCTCCCTACTGGATGACGTCTAAAAACTCCTTAGAGTAATGTATTTATATTTGGACTTTGTTTATCTCTTTACCTCCTGCCCAACCATTCTTTATTCATCTCTTGCATGAATCCATTCAACCATACCACTCTAGTCCCAGCAAGTATGCAATGACCTGTCATTTTTTGTGCCTTATACGTTTTATTCCCTCTGCTTACAAAACACTTCCTATCTGATGAGGATAGCAAATTCTTAAGAGTCAAACATCATCTTTTGCGTGAAGTATTTATTTTAAGATTTATTTATTTATTTTAGAGAGAGAGAGTGAGAGAGTGTGTGGCAGTGGGAGGAGTAGAGGGAGAGGGAGAGAGAAATTTAAACAGTCTTTGTGCAGAGCATGGGGCCTGACATGGGGCTTGATCTCATGACCCTGAGATCATGAACTGAGCCAAAACCAAGAGTTGGACGTTTTGGGTGCCTGAGTGGCTCAGTTGGTTAAGTGTCTGCCTTCAGCTCAGGTCATGATCCCAGGATCCTGGGATCGAGCCCCACATCGGGCTCCCTGCTCTGCAGGGAGTCTGCTTCTCCCTCTTCCTCTAACCCTCCTCTCCACTGTGCTCTCTCTCTCTCTCTGTCTCAAATAAATAAATGCATACAATCTTTAAAAAAAAAAAAGAATAGTTGGATGCTTAACCAACTGCGCCACTCAGGCACGCCCTTGTGTGAAGTATTAAATGAAGTTTATGTGCCATTTTATTAGCATTTGTCACAGGATTTTGTAGTAATCATTTATGTCTATCTCTCTTTTCACCCACCATGCACTCTGAGCTCCTTGATGTGTTGAATTCATCTTTGTAGGTCTACTGTCTTGCATATGTATTATAGTACCTTCTGAGTTCATATTTATTGAATGACTGTGAGTATACTAGGAAAAGGAGAGAAAGTTTTCTTTGTTTTCTTATAATCTGTGTTTTTTATTCTTCTCTTTCTTCATTGTAACTATCAGGAGGCTTTACATATGTTATGGACTATGTCTCCCATTCTATCTGTTGTTATTTATACACCTTGTTCTAAAATTACTGACAGCCTTCTGTTAACCATTAAGTTCAGGATTCCCTACCTCTTAATGATCATGATCCTACAATAACTCAATGACATTTTCTGATTCCAGTCTTGCCTGTTTTCAACTTTTTTTTTTTTTAATGTATCAAGCTTCTCCAGTAATAGAACCAGAGGTTTTGAGGGATTCTAAAAAGGAATCATTGATCACCAGAAGCTATCATGGGTTTATTAAGTCATATTTGATAAACTCACTTTTTTAAAATGAAGTATATGAACTGTTGATAAATGTTACAAAACGATAGATTACTTTCTCTTTTTTCTCTCTCTCTGTCAATCAGTAATACTGGATGTATTAGTTGACTCAATCTGCCTTAGTAAAATACTACAGATTAAATGGCTTCAACAAAAGATTTTATTTTCTCACTATTCTGGAGGCTAGAAGTCCAAGATCAAAATGCCATCTGGGTTAGTTTCTGCTGGGGCCTTTGTTCCTGGACAGCCATGTCTTGCTGTCCTCACATGGCCTTTTCTCTGTTCGAGAGTAGAGAGAGCTCTCTGGTGTCTCTTTGTCTTATTATAAAGACACCAGTCCAGCTGGATTAGGGTACCACCATTATGGTCACATTTAACTTTAATTACCTCTTTAAGGGCTTCATCTCCAAATATAGTCACCAGGGGGGCTGGGACTTGACCATGTGAATTTTGAGAGGCACAGTTCCATCCATAACACTGGGCTTTATCAAATTCAAGGATGTGTACAAAAAGAAAAAACTTGAATCCCTCCACTACATCATTAACGTTAGGTGAACATCATTTGAGACATCTTCCTAAACACATACAAGTATAGAAGCATAAATGGATTGATGGATATGCAGATCAGTGTAGGTTTCTTTTAATAAAGATTTTATTTATTTATTTATTTGAGAGGGAGAGAGAGAGCACACAGAGGGAGAGGGAGACACAGACTCGCCGCTGAGCAGGGAACCTAACACCAGGCTCAATCCCAGGACCCCAAGATCATGACCTGAGCCAAAGGCAGACGCTTAACTGGCTGAGCCACCCAGGTGCCCCCAGATCAATGTAGTTTTGTATAGGCCAATATAAAATAAGTATTACATGTAATTTTACTTATATTGATAGAAGAAAAATGAGTGAAGCTGATTTATTTAACTCAGATAAATATTTCTTTGCTTCAAGTGATTTTAATTCTGGAGAGATCCCTAAGAGAAAACAAATTATGAGAAACATTATAAAAGATTATAATACGTTTTTAAATTTCATCTTTCAACTTTAGACAGCATTCATTGACTCCCTGCTACAAAAGATGAGGAAATTAACATTCTTCCTCCTATAACCTCATTATAATTTGTGTTATTTATTTTAACTTTGGCAGGTTTATAGCGCTTTTATTCTGTTCTCATACCAATATTCATGTATGTGTTTAGTCTTTATATTGTATTGAATTCAATGCTTATCATCTTTTACCATTTATTTTTAAGTTTTTAAGTTTAACTAGTTGTTTGATTTGATGGATTTCTTTGATAAGTAATTTGTTTAAGCAGAATTCCTGGGCATTTTATTTCTTAGGTTCTTGAATGATGAAAATACTTTATTTGCTTTTATAGCCAAAGGATATTTTCAGCACATTTAAAAAAAAAAAATTTAAGATTGGTAGGGATTGCTCCATTCTTCTGAAATATAGTGTGCTGTGGCGATCTGAGGTCAGCCTCTAGATATCTTGAGTACATGCCTGAAGAGTTCTTTATCTTTGAACTTCAGTAATTTAACAGAGATATGTCACAATGTTGATCATTCAATATCAGTTTTGCTTTGAAGTTGGCATTGTTTTTAGGGGCAGATTTAGGTCACATTTCATTTCATGGAAATTTTATTTTATCATGTCATATTGTTTTTCATATCTTTGTGTTGAAAACTTTTTTTTTCTTGGTTTGCTCTCATATTTTTCCTCTGCTTTTTCTTTGATTGTCTCAAACATTTATATTTTAATCTGTGCTTTGTAGCTTCTTATTTCTCTATCAATTCTTTAATTCTCTTTGCTTTCATCACTACTGAATGCTGCTTTTTTTTAACCACTCTTTCATTTGTAAGGTATTAGAGGTCAGGAGATTTTGAGATGCAGCTTTACTATCTTTACTCAGTAATTGCATTTATTTTTACTCTTTCTTTAGTATATTTGTACTTACATAAGAGTTTAATTTTTTAAATTAAGATTTTATTTATTTATTTATTTATTTGAGAGAGGGTGAGAGAAAGAGATAGCAGGAGCGGGGTGAAGGGCAGAGGGAGAAGCAGACTCCCCACTGAGCAGGGAGCCTGATGCGAGGTCAGATCCCTGGAATCCAGGATCATGATCTGAGTGGAAGGCAGACACTTAACCGACAGAGCCACCCAGGTTCCCCTACATAAGACTTTATAAGGACTCCCTGGTAATCTTTGACTGGTATCAGGAAAGTACTAGCTGTCACTATAGTAGGTGACTTTGTAATTAATTAAATGTCTGAACGCAAGCTGCTCATCAGGATTAATATTATCTTGGAAGGGGATTTCTAGCAGATCCCCTTTAGATCCTTGTCCTATTGAATATTTTGTTTTTTGGGGGTTTTTTTTGTTTGTTTTTTGTTTTGGTACAATAAGGTGTTTTTTTAAATAAAGCATGGGGACAGGACCCATGGGCACGAAGAGATGACCTATGGAATTTTTTTTTTTTTTTAAAGATTTTATTTATTTATTTGACAGAGAGAGACACAGCGAGAGAGGGAACACAAGCAGGGGGAGTGGGAGAGGGAGAAGCAGGCTTCCCGCCAAGCAGGGAGCCCGATGCGGGGCTCAATCCCAGGACCCTGGGATCATGACCTGAGCCGAAGGCAGACGCTTAACGACTGAGCCACCCAGGCGCCCCCCTTTGGAATAGTTTTAATAGGAGTTTAGATAAATAAGTAGAAGGCATGGTCATGAAAACTTGCAAATGATAAGAAACTAAGGGAGCTAGATAGTAAATATACTCGATGACAGAATTAGGCCTATATTTTTCAGTTGGCTAGAACTAGACCAAATAAAATAGGGATAATATTTAGTGGAGGTACATAGAATATCTTTCTTGGGTTTAAAACATTGAAGAATGAAGGAGACCTGTCTTGGCTAGGTGTATGAAAGAGGCTTACGCATTTTAGATGATAGTATGCTCAGAGAGAGGTCAGCAGGGCAGAATAGATGTCCAAAAGCTGATGAATAAACTTGATGAATAAAATACCAGCATCTGTAAGTATGGAAGTGAGTCTTCCTTTTCATCTTTGCTGTTTAAATCACACTTGTATCATGTGGAGACTGGATTGAAAAAGAAAAAACAAGATAAATTAAAGCACATTTAGAGAGCACCCATGATATGAGGGGCTGCAAGGCTATGACTTGTGAAAAATAATTGAAGGAACTAATGATTAATATGGCAAAGACTTAGGGCTCATAATACCTGTCTTCAAATATTTGAGGAATTCTTGGATCAAATTGGAATGGGATTTATTCTCTGTCATTCCAAGGAAAAAAGAAGCAGTGAGTTGAATTAACATTAGGAACTGTCAAGAACTATAGAAAGTTGAACAAGGCTCCCTGGGAAGTAAGTTTCCTTTCCTGAAGCTGTATAAATACTGCTTGGAATGCCATTTGTTTGAGATATTTTGATTGGAGAGTTCAAACATTAGACTTTCAATTACATGAGTATATATAATATGTATAATGTAATTTATCCATTATATATTTGTAGATAGTCTGAATTGTATCTTCTTGTAATTGCAAAAGATTTCAGTCTCTTAGAGGTTGTTTGAACTTTGTTTTTATGAACCTGTTTAGTACAGGCAGAT
Organism: Phoca vitulina; assembly: GCF_004348235.1. Taxonomy (NCBI): domain Eukaryota; kingdom Metazoa; phylum Chordata; class Mammalia; order Carnivora; family Phocidae; genus Phoca; species Phoca vitulina. The sequence goes on from NW_022589709.1 coordinate 58,962,878, forward strand.
TGTTTACTTTCAGAATTCTTTTAAAATCACCTAATTATAAATATTTTATTTTGGTATACCTTGTACCATTGCAGTTAAGAAATATTACCTTAAAAAATTTTTGTTATAAATATAGTCTAATCGGCCATTGGCAGAATTGAAATGTTAATTCTTTGTTATTCACATTTCTGTCAAAGAAAAACATTCAAGAATCAACTGCACAGCTGATAACACTGCATGAAATGTTAGAGGTAAGTGTTTTGTGTAGTTGTTTTGTCTTCAAGATTTCTTTTAATTAGTGATTTCTGAACGATTATACACAAGGTCAAAACAAAATACTGCATTAGTTCTTAAATATACCAACCTTTATTAAATATATTTATATTAATTTATCTTTAGTATAAGACTAGGGTCTGTTTTCTATACCTTACTAGAAGGAATATTGTCATTTTTTTAAAAGAACATAAAACTGGGGACTAGCCCTTAATCATATTCCCAAGATTATTACTTTAAAAAAATTCTTGTGTTGTTATTTAGTATTTACACAGTGAAACCCTATGCTTTTACATGGATGGAATCTTTAGTTGGCATCTCTATTTTATCTGAACTACATGTTTGAGTTTAAGGATTCTTTCCACAAAGTTGCAGAAACTTGTACACAGTTTTAAAGATGTTTCCATTTATTAATATCTGTAGTTTTTTTTAAAAGGAAGAAAATTATTTAAGTTAATACATAGAAATTATGACAAGCAATTATTCAAAGAGAAAAGAGATCAACATTCTTTGGTAAACAAATTTTTAATGTTTTATTATAGCTGTATCATTTTTTTACTAAGTATGGTATATCTTGAACGATATTTTTTCCTAGATTCTTTTAAATAGATTATTTGATGTTCCACATGATCCATATGTCAAAATTAGTGATTCTTTTTGGCCACCTTATATTGAACTGCTCCTTCGTAATGGAATTGCCTTGAGACATCCAGAAGATCCGACCCGAATAAGATTAGAAGCCTTCCATCAGTAAAAGGATGGTCTCTTTTTTTCACACAGTACTTAATGAATCTTGTCATTCAAGGATAATAGAAACACTGAGGATTTACTTGGATAAAGAACGTTATTTGCAAATCAAAGTACATAGTCCCTCTTCCTTTTATCCATAAAATGACCTGTGCCATCTACTATTCATTTATAAATGGTTCTTTCAATTCATTCAGTGCTTTGGTGTGTTCAACTGGATGGAAAAGAATGCACGTAAAAATATTCTAGACTTAATCATTATAAAAGTTTTGATATACCTTCTGCAGTATTCTTTGCAAAATTCTTTGTTAATTTATAATATTGCTTATGTAATTTTTTCCTTTTGAAATTTATGACAGTTTATTTTATGCATTTTGAGTTCCATTTGGTGCTTATGTCTTTAAATTTAGGAATTATAATGGAAAGGCCATTTAATTTGCAGGTGGTTTTTAAATTGACAGTATCTGATGTAGATGGAATACATAATTTAAAAGTAGTAAATCTGTTCCATGTATACTGCCTTATTTCTAGATTTGTTAAAAATTGGAACAGAAACTAATGGATAAGGGTAGCATGAAAACTATATTTTAGTATGTATTATATACCAAGTGATATTATATATTAAACCATTCTTGATTGTTAGTTATTGTTAACAAAATTGTGTTCATAAAATTTTGTTAATTCTCCATGACCTTTCTGTAAATAAAATTCTCTTATCTAAAAATCTCTAGCTTTTCTGGTGATGTGGCATGATATTTTAATAAATTAATTAAATAGATTTTTTTCATAGGTTGAAAAATGAGGATATTATAATACTCATTCAAGATTACAAACAAGCTAAACTAGAGAATTCCAAATCCTTTTAGTATCATTAGTTTTCTAAGAGGACTTAGTGTGTACTTTTTTATATTTGAAAAAGCTTTCTAATGTTTGTCATCCATATTTCTTTCTTACCTTAAATACTTCAATTTTTTTTAAAGTAAGCAAATACTATTCCAAGTATATCTTGTCCCTTTTAGAGAAAATATAAATACTGTTACATTTCAGAGAATGTAAGTTCTTTTATGGGAAGATGACATATAAAGTACCTTGCTAGAATACTCCAGTTAAAGTCAAAGGAGTGACTATCTTTTAAGTTCTTGAAGTTACTGGAGAAGGGAGAAATTGGTTCAGTCAGTATAACCCTGAGAATAATTCTACAAAGTAGGTAGTACTGTTGTTCATGAACTTCTTTGTGTTGCAAATTACAGAAAGAAATAGATAAAGCAGTAAATACCTTGCTTTATTGGGCAAGTCTTCATTTCACATTTTACTCATAAAGATAATGGTTAGGATCTTTTGAGTGCAGTATCTTATATAAAGCATTAAAGAAAATGTTATGATTACATCCTATTTCTTCTTATAGGCTTCTTACGTAGCAAGATTATTTGCCCAGTTTTGATCTCAATTATAAACAAAGTAAGTTATATAGTAGAATTAGTCTTGATTTGTACTCCATCTAAGCTTACAGCTCTTGTAATCTTTCTATGGTTTTGAGAATGTTGGAGAAAATGTTTTGAGTTCTGAGGACTTATGTATTTTCAATTTCACTGCTTTAAGATAATTACTGAAATCTATTAAGACTTAGGATTGGTTTTTATTTTACTGACTCTTAAATATGATAATGCAAAATGTCAGAAAGTAATACCACATTCTAGCTTTCCCACACCAGATGGTGATGTTAGCCTAATTTAAAAACAAAAAATTGTTTTAGTCTACCAGAAAATTTATTTAACTTTGTTATTGGCTGATGTGTATGTATGGACTGATTTGGGAGAAATTATATCTATATTTGGTTGAAATTCAACGCATATGATTATGACCCTTTGAGACTTAAGTTTTATATGGTTGTACATCTGTATTAACATTTCTGATACCCTGTTTTCCTTAATTTACTTTTTTGTTTATTTAGCTAGCTATTAGTTTACTTCTTTTTTTCCCCGTAACATATATTTGGATCAAATGCCTCCACATAACATTTATGCACATCAACACTTTGAAATCAAGACACTTGATCTTATTAATGTATTAATAAATACACATATATATTACTATAACAAAAATTGTTTTTTAATATATTGACAACTATTTCACTATGATTTTTTAAATTGAGGTATAATCGACATACGTTTTATTAGTTTCAGGTGTACAACATAATGATTTGATCTTTGTATATATTGTAAAATGATCACCACAACATCTGTCATCATAGTTAACAAATTTTTTTTTACTTGTGATGAGAACTTTTAAGATCTATTCTCTTTGCAAGTTTCAAATATGCAATACACTATTAACTATAGTCACCGTACTGTACATTATATACCCACTGACTTATTTTATAACGAAGTTTGTACCTTTTGACCCTCTTTACTCATTTTGCCAACTCTCCACCCCATCCCTGCCTCTGGCAACCACCAATCTGTTGCTTTGCATCTATGAGCTTGTTTTCTTGTTTTGTTGTTTTTAGGTTACACATGTAGGTGAGATCATATGACCTGTAACTTTTTCTCTTTTTCACTTAACATAATGCTCTCAAGGTCCATCCTTGTCACAAATGGCAAATTCCATTCATTTTTATAGATGAACAATATAGATGAACCCATTGTATTTATATGCCACCTTTTCTTTATTTATTCATCTATTGATGGATCCTTAGGTTGCTTCCGTATCTGGGCTATTGTCAATAATGCTGTAGTAAACATAGGGTTGCATATATCTTTTTGAGTTAGTGGTTTCATTAGTTTGCTTCTTTGTTGCTTTTACCAAGAATTATATTTTTCAATTCTGTAGAACATCCTTTATTTGAAAGTGAAGTTGGGTTAATGGTAAGTGTATATTGCAAACTCTAGGGCAGTCACTAAGAATATTTTCAGTATAATTGATGTGCTAAGACAGGAGAGAAAATAGAATCGTGTAAAATGCTCAATTAAAACTAGAGAAGACAGAAAAATGGAAGACAAAGAGAACAAAGACAATGAATAGAAAATGGTAACAAATATGGTAGATGTTACTCCAGATAATAATCATTTGATAATCATTTTAAATGTGATTGGACTAAATATACCAATTCAGGCAGGACTGTCAAAATGGTTAAAAAAAGAAGACTCAGACTATATGTTTTCTGCAAGAAACCCATCTGAAATATAAAGACTTGGATCAAAAGTAAAGGGACGGAGAAAGATATACCATGCTAACATTAATCAAAAGAAACCTGGACTTATGTTAGACAAAGCAGACTTCAGAGCAAATGACCAGGGATTACAAGGAACATCACATATTGATGAAGCTGTCAATTCTCCAAAAAGACATAATAATCTTTAATGTGTATGCACCTAACTTTATCAGAGTATATAAGGCAAAAATTGATAGAACTGCAAGAAGAAACAGATGAATTCACAGTTATTGTTGGAGACTTAACATTCCTCTATCAATAATTGACGGATCTAACAGGCAGAAAACCAGTAAGGATATAGTTCAACTGAACAGCACCATCAATCACCTGAGTCTAATTGACATTTATAGGATAGTAATCCAGCAATAGCAGAACACACATTCTTTTCATGTTCACATGGAACATTTACTAAGACCACATTCTGGGTTACCAATAAATTTTTAAAAGGCTACAAATTATGCTTTGAGACTACAATGGAACTAAACTATAAATCAATAACAGAAAGATACCTGGAAAAATCCCAAAATACTTGGAGATTAAACAATATCTAAACACATACATTGAAGATATCTCAAGAGAAATGCTTAAATATTTTGTACTCCATGAAAATATAACTCCTCAAAATTTGTGAGATGCAACAAAAGTGAAGTTTAGAGAGAAATTTATAGCATTTAATATATTAGAAAAGATGAAAGATCTAAAATCAATAATCTTAAGATTTTACCTTAGGAAACTAGAAAAGGAAGAGCAAATTAAATCCAAAGTAGCACCTGGCTGGCTGGCTCACTTGGGTGAAGCATGTGATTCTTGATTTCGGCGTTATGAGTTCGAGCCCCATGTTGGGTGTACAGATAACTAACTAACTTAATTAATTAATTAATTAAAATAAATCCAAAATAATAAGAAAAATGATAAAAATCAGAGTAGAAATCAAGGAAAATGAAAACAGGAAATCAATACAGAAACTCAATGAAACCAAAAACTGGCTACTTGAAAATATCAATAAAACTGATAAATCTCTAGCCAGGCTAACCAAGAAAGAAAGGAGACAGATTAATATCAGAAATGAAAAGAGGGGCCATCAGTACTGAACCCAGGAATGTTAAAAGGATAAGTAAAGGTATATTATGAACAACTCTATACCCTCAAATTTTATAGCTTAGATGAAATGGACCAAACCTACGAAAGACATAATCTACCAAAACTCACAGAAGGAAAAATAGCTAGACTGTATAAGGCTATATCTGTTAAGGAAATGGAATCAATAATAAGCTTCCAGAACAGAAAGTATTAGACCTAGATGGTTTCAGCAGTGAATTCTACCAAACATACAAGAAGGAAATGATGTTAGTTCTGTACAATCCATCTCAGAAAATAGAAGCAGAGAGAATAGATCCTAACTCATTCTATGAGGCCAGCATTACCAGAATACTAAAACCAGACAGAGACATTACAAGAAAGGAAAGCTACAGACATCTGTCATGAACATAGGTGTAAAAATCCCCAATAAAACAATCAAATTCAACAATGTAGAACAAAAGTTTATCCACCACTGCCAAGTAGCATTTGTTCCAGTTATACAAAACTGGGTCAACATTCAAAAATCAATTAATGTAATTCATGACATCATCAGACTAAAGCAGAAAAATCATCTGATCATACCAATAATAGATTACAAAAAAGCCATTTTCCAGCTCCCATTCATGATAAAAACTCTCAGCAAGCTAGAAATAGAAATTGATTCTAAAGTTTATACAGAAAGGCGAATGATCCAGCATAGCTACCAAAATATTGAAGAACAAAGTTAGATGACTGATACTAACTTTAAGATTTACTATAAAGCTACAGTAACCAGGACACTATGATATTGGTGAAAGAAGAGACAAGTCAATGTAACAGAATAGAGAGCTCAGAAATAAGACCCATACAGATATAGTCAGCTCGTCTTTGACAAAGGAGTAAAGATAATCCAGTAAAGCTGAAGACTCAACAAATCATGCACATGCCAAAACATGTAAAGAAAAAACATAGATACTGACATACCTTTAACAAAAATTAAATCGATCATAGAGCTAAATGTAAAATGCACAGCTATAAAAAAATACACAGTTATGTTATGTTCTATTCTAGAACAGAAGAGATAATCTAGTCTGACCTTGGGTTTTGTGATGCCCTTTTTTTAAAAGATTTATTTAGGGGCGCCTGGGTCGCTCAGATGGTTAAGCGTCTGCCTTCGGCTTGGGTCATGATCCCAGGGTCCTGGGATTGAGTCCCACATCGGGCTCCTGGCTCAGTGGGGAGCCTGCTTCTCCCTCTCCCTCTACCTCTCCCCCTGCTTATGCTCTCTCTCTCTCTATCTCTGTCTCAAATGAATAAATAAAATCTTTTAAAAAATGCTTTTAAAAAAGATTTATTTAGAGAGCATGCACATGGGTTGGGTGGAGGGGCAGAGGGAGGAGAGGGAAACATAAGTGACTCCGTGCTGAGTACGGAGCCAACACATGGCTCAATCTCATCACCCTGAGATCGTGACCTGAGCCAAAACCAAGAGTTGGACCCTTACCCGACTGTACCACCCAGGTGCCGCTCATGATGACTTTTTAGATACGATACCAAAATTCCAATCCATGAAAGAAAAAATAAATTGGTCTTCATTAAAATTTGAAATTTCTGCTTTGTTGAAGGCACTGTTAGAATGAAAAAATAAGCCATAGACAGAGAAAATATTTGCAACATACGTATCTGTTAGAGATAACAGAAGTAACCAAAATATACAAAGAACTCTTAAAACTCAACAATAGACAAAAAATACCCCAATTAAAAAGAGGACAAAAGCTCAGAACAGTCACCTCACCATAGAAGATACAGAGATAGCAAATAAGATGAAAAGATCTCCACATCATATGTCAGTAGGGAAATGTAAATTAAACAACAGTGAAATACAACTACAAATTTACTAGAATGGCCATAATCCAAAACACTGACAACATCAAATCCTGGTGAAGATGTGGAACAACAGGAACTCTCATTGCTGGTGGGAATGCAAAATTATACAGCTACTTTGGAAAACAGTTTGGCATTTCTTATAATACTTCATAGACATTTATTATACAACCAACCAATTATGCTGAATTTACCCAAATGTGTTGAAAATTTATGTCCACACAAAATCTTTTTTTTTTTTTTTTTAAGACTTTATTTTTGGGGCACCTAGGTGGCTCAGTCGGTTAAGTGGCTGCCTTCGGCTCGGGTCATGATCCCTGGGTCCTGGGATCGAGCCCCACGTCCGGCTCCCTGCTCGGTGGAGAGCCTGCTTCTCCCTCTCTCTCTGCCTGCCTCTCTGCCTACTTGTGCTTCCTCTCTTTGTGTCAAATAAATAAAGTCTTTAAAAAAAAAAAAAAGACCTTATTTTTATTTATTTGACAGAGAGAGACACAGCGAGAGAGGGAACACAAGCAGAGGGAGTGAGAGAGGAAGAAGCAGGCTTCCCGCCGAGCAGGGAGCCTGATGTGGGACTTGATCCCAGGACCCTGGGATCATGACCTGAGCCGAAGGCAGACGCTTAACAACTGAGCCACCCAGGCGCCCATGTCCACACAAAATCTTGCACACAAGTGTTATAGCAGCACTTTTTCATAATTGCCAAAAATTGAAAGCAATACAGCTGTTCTTCAATAAGCAAATGTATAAACAAAATGTGGTACATTCAAATGACGGAATATTACTCAGCTACATTGTGGTTACCTTAACATACCTAGTTGCCATATGACCAGTTCCAGAAAGTGCTCAATATCAAAAGATGAGTAACCTTGTAGTTTTGCAGTCAGCAAGAGCATGCAGGAATGATCATGTCCTAAGGAGGACTGCCTCTCCTAATACAAATGAGAGACCAAACATATTAATCATAACATGAGAATCTCCTTAATTCAAAAAGCAAAATTCAACTGCAGTATATAGGAGACATACATAAAATAATTCAGAAAGGCTAAGCATAAAGGGATGGAAAAAAGTCTATAAAACATTTGGGCATTTTTGGCCCATTTGGGAAATTGGGTTGTCTGTCATCTTACTGAGTTTTGAGAGTTTTTGTGTATTCTGGAAACAAATCCTTTATCAGATCTATGATTTACAAGTATTAGGCTCTTGGATGAGGAAAACAGCAATGGTAGACTGGTGAAATTTGAAGGATCTATAATTTAATTAATAGTATTGTACCAACGGTAGTTTACTGGGCTCAATAATTTTAATATAGTTATATAAGATGTTAACATTAGGGAAGCCAGGGAACTCTCTGTACTACTTTTGCAACTTTAAAATTAATTTAAAATAAAAAGCTAAAAAAATAAGACTTCAAAGTGATAAGAATGAGTTCTCACATTAGTGTACTCTTTATTATAAATTTTAGCATTGATAAAATTTAAAAGAAAAAATATGTAGAAAGACTTAAAAACTAGATAAACATTAGTGGATCAGAAATCAGAAGAAAAATAGCTATGAGTGGAAATGAGACCATAGTCGTATTTGCCTCTGGGTTTAGAAGCACTTAGTAAATACGAGAATTTGATTTTTTCCTGGAAAGGAATATTAAAACTTCTCCATATGAGAAGGAGGACTAGAATCAGGGCTTCTTTTTTTTTTTTTTTTTAATAGCATTTAAAAAAAAATTTTTTTTTTAAATTTTATTATGTTATGTTAGTCACCATACAATACATCATTAGTTTTTGATGTGGTGATCCACGATCCATTGTTTTCATATAACACACAGTGCTCCATGCAGTACGTGCCCTCCTTAATACCCATCACTGGGCTAACCAATCCCCCCTCCCCCCTCCCCCCTCCCCTCTAAAACCCTCAGTTTGTTTCTCAGAGTCCATAGTCTCTCATGGTTCATCTCTCCCTCCAATTCCCCCCCCTCATTTTTCCCTTCCTTCTCCTAATGTCCTCCATGCTATAGAATCAGGGCTTCTGATTGAAGCTAAGGGCTTGAATGAGTCTCTTCACAGCCAAAACCTTGTGAAAGGAGATCTAAAACAAAAACTACTGAGGCTTATAACAAGCTGTGAACCTAGCAAGGTGAAAGAGGCAAAGATGCAAAGATACAGCTTTAAGACCAGTAAGTAAGTGGGGATATGTTAAATACCCATTGTTCCTTGGATGGGTGTAATAGCCAGGCTCCAAAGATCCTTCTCTGCTGGTATTCATGTCCTTGGGTGGCCCCACCTTCACATGTATCAGTGTTGGTTTCTGTGACCACTAGAATATGGCAAAGAGACAGCGTGCAGTTTTGAAGGCTAGCTCATAAAACACATTGCCTCTTCTATTTTTTTTTTTTAAGATTTATTTATTTATTTGAGAGAGAGAGAGCATGAGCAGGAGGGGCAGAGGGAGAAGGAGAGAGAATCTCAAGCAGATTCTGCACTGAGCACAGAGCCCGACTCGGGGCTTGATCTTAGGACTCTGAGATCCTGACCTGAGCTGAAACCAAGAGTCATACACTGAATCAGCTGTGTCATCCAGGCACTCCTGCATCTTCTCTCTTGAACTCATTTGGATTGCTAAGCTCTGGAAGAAGCTTGACACCATGATATGAGAACACTCAGTTTGTGTTGAGGCACACAGTACGAGAAACAGGTCTCCTGCCAACAAAGCACCCTGTGTCAGCTGTGTAAGTGAACCACTTTCAGGCTTCAGATAACTAACCCTGGCCAAAATCTTGACTGCAACCTCATGGGAGACCCTGAGCCAGAATTATTCAGCTAAATTGTTTCTGAATTTCTGAAACACTGAAATGGTGAGAAAACAAATATTTATTGTTTTAAGCCATTAACTTTTGGATTATTTTATTATATAGTAATAATTTTATCATGGAAATGTTTAAACACCATAATAACTGGTTATGGACTTGGGGCTGGGAGAGACTAAACTCCTAGGTAAAGAGGGGTCAAAATAGAGGAGGAGGAAATGAATAAAAATGGCAAACCATAAACATAACAGTTTTCCTAGTAAAATGACAATGGAAAGCAAAAGTTAAATCAGTGAAGGGATTTAATGCAAAGATAGCCAGGGCAGCATATTTTGTTTTTTGCCTCTGCTCTTCCTACTTTCTAAGGGAACTAAATTTCGTTTGGATAATCCACTCTTGTCTACACAGCCATGTATATAGCTAAACCAAACATGGTTGTCTGAGTCCCCTTCTTAGTGATTTATTTAGGAATACATTTGGTGCAATATTGATTTAATATATATGTCTTCTGAGGAACTTTTGGGATAGATTTTTTTTTCTGATTAAAAAAATATACAGGAGGAGATGACTTCTTTTCTTCTGGTAAATGTTATTGGGTCTGCATGGAACATCTGGAACTGTTTAGCCATTTTGCAACCATAAGGAGAGCTGCCATGGACAAATCTGGCATATTTAGTATGGCAGAGTCACAAAAGAGAGAGAACAAATTCTGATAATGTTATTGAGCCGGTGAATTAGTTGACCCTAGAGGTGCTTTACTAGGGAACATGATATATAAGATAATAAATTCTCCTTCTGGTTTAAGTAAATTGAGACAGATTTTTTATGTTACTTGAAACTGAAGATATCCTAGCTGGTAGCAACATCCAAAAAATGAAACAGTCACTCTCAATGAAATTAATTTTATGGATTATCTGATGAAGACTTTAAAATGTATATTTTGAGGTTGTTTGAAGAAATAAATTTCTTCCATCTAGAAAGGGCTACAGGGACACCTGGGTTGTTCAGTCGGTTAAGTGTCTGCCTTCAGCTCAGGTCATGATCCCGGGGTCCTGGGATCGAGCCCCACATCAGGCTCCCTGCTCTTTGGGGAGCCTGTTTCTCCCTCTGCCTGCCGCTCCCCCTGCTTGTGTTCCTTCCCTCTCACACCCTCTCTCTCTCTGACAAATAAAGAAAATCTTTAAAAATAAATAAATGAATAAATAGGGCTAGAAATTGTAACACAAAAATAGGACCAAATGAAAACATTTGGTTATGAGAAGGAATTAATTACAAGTCCCATATCTGATTAAATATGATAATTTACATACATTTCTACAAATGAGATAAACTCTTAACTGGATCAAGTCAGAGACCGATTTAATAAATCAGTAAAGATAACTTGAAGAATTCACCCAGAAAGATAAAAAGATAAAAATTATTAAGAGGAAATAAGAGATATAGAGGACAAATTGAGGAACTCCACCAACATAGAAATTCTTAAAGAATAGAGAGAAGGGGACGCCTGGGTGGCTCAGTCAGTTAAGCGACTGCCTTCAGCTCAGGTCATGATTTCAGGGTCCTGGGATTGAGCCCCGCATCAGGCTCCCTGCTCAGCGGGAAGCCTGCTTCTCCCTCTCCCTCTGCCTGCTGCTCCCCCTGCTTGAGCTCTCTCTCTGTCAAATAAATAAATAAAATCTTAAAAAAAAAAATAGAATGATGAATAATATTTGAATAGATAATAGCTGAAAAATTTTCAGTATGTAGAACAATAGAAATGCTCAGAAAAACATGTTCATGGAATACTGTGCAAGATAAAGGTAAAACCACACCATGAAATAGTTTAGTGAAACTGCAAAACATTAAGGAGAAAGAGTTTTCAAAGATAGTAAAGAGAACAGATAGGTTAGCAAGATAGAAATAGCAATCTTATCTTTGATCTGCAACAATCTGCAATAATAGATATTGATGCTGAGGGGGGGGAAAGGCCATCAGCCTGGAATTCCATAACTGGCTAAACTGTCATTCAAGAATGAGGACAAAGCAAATTTTCTGACATGAAAACTGAAAACCTTTCCTGCTGCATACTGTCCCTAAAAGAACTGTTAGTGGACATACTTCAACAAGAAGAGACACTAACTTAGGAGGAGGGTGAGGGACAAAAGAAGCACACAAATTGTAATATTACTTATGAAAGGAGACATGTAGAAAGAAAATGTTTCTGGAAAAGATGTTGCAAGGATATCTACTTCAGAACATCTGGTTATTCAAATAAAAAATACAGCCTGTTTTTAAAGGAAAAATCCCTACAAGGTATCCAACTTTGCATTAGCATGTTCATAGTGGGAAAAAAGTATCAATTTTTCTAAATCATTACCATATACTATATGCACATAAGTTGTGATGTACCTTTAGGCATCAGGAATACAGAATAATCTTTTGGTAGGAAGTTAATTTATGGGAAATACTCAAGGTTTTTTTGAAGACAGTTGGATTTCCCTCTTACTTGTGGCTCATTTTGACTGGAGCATGACATGTATTCTTATTATCTAATGGCAGCAGGACAAAGGATTGTTTTTGCTTCAGGACAGTTGCATGTAATAAAGAAACTTTACAAAGAGTCTTAAACATAAAAGAAAAAAGTTATAATGGGCTATATTAGAATTAGGAATTTTTGTGTAGAAAAAGGGTAAGTTCCTTTAAAGAGTTAGAAGGCATTGCAGAGAATGGGAGAAAGTATTTGCAGTATCTAAATCCAACAAAGAACCCAAATCTGAAATATATAAAGAGTACTCTCAAAATAAATAGATGACATTTATCCCAGTTAAAAATTATACTGGTAAAAACACTTAAGAGACACTTCACAATAGAGAATAAATATTTTTAAAATGTTTTAACAATAAAGGAGAGAGAGTCTTGGTCTGTTCAGGCTGCTCTAACAAAATACCGGAAACTGGGTACTTATAAACAACAGAAATTTTTTTTGGTCACAGTTCTGGAGGCTGGAAATTTGATCTCAGGGCAGGTGAAGGTCTTCTTTTTGTTTCATAGCCAGTACTTTTTCACTATGTCCTCACATGGTGGAAGGGGTGAGGAATCTCTATTATTAAGTGTCTTTTCTAAGAACACTAATTCCATTTATGAGGGTTCTACCCTCCTGACCTAACTATCTCCCAAAGCTCTACCTCCTAATACCATCATATTGGGCTTTAGGATTTCACCATATGAATTTTGAGAGGGACACAAACATTCAGACAGTGGCAGAGAGGAATTCTGGTTTCTAAGATGAAATAGACACACTTCTCTGTATTTCTCCCACCAAAACTTTGCACATTATATGTAGAACTTTGCACATTATATGTAGAACACATGTTAGGAAACTGAAAAGTGGACTGAAAAAGCCATACTGGCCAGAGACTTGGTGGATTGGGGTTCTATTTTCTACATGGAAAAAACAGACAAACATGTTGAATTCTGTTTATGTCACATGAAGTTCATTTAGGTATGAGTCTTGGGCATACAGGGGCACCTGGGTGGCTCAGTTGGGTAAGCATCTAACTCTTGATTTCGGCTCAGGTCATGACCTCAGAGTCCTGAGATCGACCCCTGATTTGGGCTCTGCGCTTAGCAGGAACTCTGCTTCTCACCCTCTACCCATCCCTCTGCTCACGCTCTCTCTCTCTTTAAAAACATGGGCATATAAATGGTCTTTAAAGTCATTGGAAAGCATACATTAATCAAAGGAAAAATCAGTCGATAAAGAATAGAATGGGTATCAGGACTGACTCCTGGGCATTTTAATATTTAGTAACTGAGAAGAGAAGGAAGGACCATTGGGGTAGTAGGAAAACTAGAAGAGTACAGTGTGACAGAACCCAAGGGAAGAAAATACATTTCCAGAAGTTGGGAGTGATCAACTGAATTGAATGTTGCTGGGAGTTCAAGGAAGAACCCAAAATTGACCACCAGACTGGCAACATGGATGTCAGAAAAATCCTTATTTAAACTTCACTGGGTTCTCTCCCATTTGGAGCACATAGCATTGACAATATATATCACTAAATTATGTAACTAATTGCATTTTCCCTTATCACACTTTAATCTTGTTTTCCAATTTGTGAATTTATTGAGAAAAGGCACCTTATATTTTTATACTTCTTAGCCCTTTGCACAATGCTAATTGTTGCTAGCATATTGGGGTTTTGTTTTTATCTCAGTGATATGCTTTGGCTTCATCTTCTCTGTTTTGAATGTTAGATATTCTTTGTATCGTATAGTTATAAACCATTAATTATACTCACCCTTTTCTTTTCAATATGTTTTTTCTTTCTGCTATTAATCTCATACCCTAATAAAAAAGTAAATAAGAAAAGTAACTAAATAAGTAAATAATAAGTAGTTAAAACTGTTTTGGAACTGTGAAATTTCTGAAATTGCCAGATTAACTGTAATAACAAATAACAGTAATCTTTTCTTGGGGTGCCTGGGTGGCTCAGTTGGTTAAGTGTCTACCTTTGGCTCAGGTCATGAACTTGGGGTTCTGGGATTGAGGCTGTGTTGGGCTCCAGGGGAGTCTGCTTTCCCCTCTCTCTCTGTCCTTCTCCACCCCGCCCTCCACTTGTGCTTTCTCTCTAAAATAAATAAATAAGATCTTTATAAAAAATAGTAATCTTTCTTTTTGTAAAATTGTAAATTATTCCCACAATACAGATTAAAATAATAGATATCATGTACATTCTATACCTTGAATTAGTAGATATTAACATTTTATGATAATTCCAGTTGTTTTTCAAATAAATTTTATAGATTTAGTTGATGCCACTTTATTCTCCTCCTTAATCCTGTTCTTTTCTCTCTCCCCCAGGTAATTATGATCTTCAAGAAACTGTATGTTCTTTCTGTGAATGCTGTTGTAAGTTTGAGATATATATTTGCTGTGGTATTAAGTTTATATAGATTGTACCATATTATGTACATCCTATCCCAGTTTGAATCAACATATGCTGTTGCAGTGTTTCAACTTAATGTTACATAATTTATTCATGTTGACATTTGTAGATTTAGTCCAACTTAGTAATTCTAAGCCAGCATGAAATCAGAATTCATCTCATTTTTCTGAAAATACAAGCAAACAGTCTAATTTTAAGAAATGCCTTGGTTTTTAACCAAAAAAATTAAATCTATGTCCATCTACAGATGAATGGATAAAGAAGATGTGATTGATATATATGTATAGTGGAACATTACTCAGCCATAAAAAAGAATGAAATCTTGCCATTTGCAGTGACATGGATGGAGCTAGAGTGTATTATGCTAAGTGAAATAAGTCAGTCAGAGAAAGACAAATACCATATGATCTTACTCATATGTGGAATTCAAGAAAGAAAACAGATGAACCTATGGGAAAGGGGAAGAGAAAAACAGGAGAGAGACTCTTAACAATAGAGAAAAAACCGAGGGTTTCTGGAGGGAGGTGGGTGGGGATGGGCTAGATGGGTGATGTATATTAAGGAGGGCACTTGTGATGAGCACTGGGTATTGTATGTAAGTGATGAATCACTGAATTCTACTCCAGAAACTAGTATTGCACTGTATGTTAATTGCCTAAAATCTAAGTTAAAAATAAAAATAAAATAATTGAGTCTAATTTACATGCTAACACATTAAAAATTGCAAGTTAAAAGTCTGTTCTTACCTCTAAAATTCCTCAGTCCTTATTCTTGGGCTCCCAAACTCTTCTGCCTTTGCTTCTTTTTTTTCAGTCTCTGAAATACATACATACATACAGGCAGATAGACAGACATGTGTGCATACATACATACAAATTCCTTCCTCTCCCAATTTTCCATTTATTCCATTCCTGAAAGGACCCTGTGTACTATGGTTTATTAAGGCTTCTGAAAACTGCTAGCAAAGCTTTTTTTTTTTTTTTTTTTAGGTGTAAGTAGGGAATTTGCTATCAATTCTACTCTGCCTATGATCTTCCTTTCTTAGGGAAAGAAATGGAAAGCTGGAGAGACAATTTTTCAAAGAGTAAAGATTGGTCATTATAAAACTTTTAAAGAATTCTACTGCAACTTAAATTCATTCAGGGATTAATTTAAATTTGTTTCGAATAATTCAATTAGGAATTAATGCATGGGTATTGCACTAAAACATTTCCATGCTAACAGAAGTGCTATATATACTAAGATACCAAGATATTAATATGGCATTTATATTGCAAGATAAAGAAGAAATAAGGGGGAAATGACAGGTTATAAGAGTTACATGGTTACATTGGCAAGTTCACTTTATGAAAATCTGTTAGACACAACATTTTTCTTCAATTTATATATGTATGTACTTTTCTGTGTCAATATTCTACTTCAATAAAAAGCGTTAAAAAGAGAGACATAAGAGATCGATCAACCTAATGCAATATGTGGATCCTGATTCCAATAAAAAGAGTTTTTTAGGCCTTTATTTACATTTGAAGACATCTGATATTTGCTGAAATTAAGGAAATATTAGTTTTTAAGAGCAATAGTGGTATAGTAATGGTTATTTATTTTTTTATATTTTTTATATTTTAGAAATATAGGTAAATATTTAATGGATGCAATGAAATGTTATCTGGGGTTGGCTTAAAGAGAATCCAGTGGGATGGAGCAAATAATGGGAAAAAAATTGGTCATGTGCTGATACCTGTTAAAACTGGATTATATATATTTTGGGGTTCATTATACTATTTCTCTACTTATGTATGTGTTTGAATTTTCTGCAATGCAGTTAAATGTACACACACATGCACACACATATAAAGCTAAATTGACACTTCATTTCTCATGCTAATAATGTTTCTCCCTTACTCATACCATTTTTTTCTTAACTCAGTCATTTGGAGGAGAAAAGGAATCTTTTGGAAATTTTCATTACTCTTTTTAGACGCAGGATGGCACTGTTTGAATAAGTAATTAGCCAATGTCCACTTCTCATTGAATAAGCTCCTTTCCTTTACAATGTTGATACTTCCTAGGGCAGTTTGTCTTAGTTGAGAGTGAAAACTTTTCAGATAACTCGTAGAGATACTACTACTTACACCTTAACTTTAGTTTCCTGTGCTGGTTGTATCTATCTAATACCAGTTTTTTAAAATTAAGGATAAAGTTCACAACTATTTAAAGGGTGGTTTATGCAAAAACAGCTCTGTGCCCATTCTTACTTATTTTTTGTGTTTACAATTATTGCTAGGAGATTGGTCATCCATGTACTTCAATGCAAATACATCTATCTATCAATCATATATCATCTATCTCCATATGAATCCTCCTTATTTAAAACTGTCAATGCCAACCACAGGACGTATTTCTACGTTTTAAATGGCACTGAGCCAAATACTACTGATTAAGGTCAAGATGAGGACTATAGACTATTGACAAAAGCTTTCCCTTGACCCCTCAGAAAGAGAATGGAAATAACTGTATTCTTGGACGTTCTCAGTCTGATTCATGCCTTCTTTTAGCCAACTATTCATGTATTCACCAGAAGAATTACACCTACTACCTCCGGTGTAGGAAGAAAAAAAATGTCAAATGAGCAATAATGTTAGCAGAAGCTTGAAACTTAAGAGCGGGTATTCAGAAAGGTCCTCCTTCCCACCCCCTTCCCTCCGGTCCAATTCCCCTTTCTGGTTCTGGCCATCGGAAATTGACTTGGCGTTAACTACCGACTGGAATTTCGAGGCGTCAATACCCCCCCCCCCCCTCCCCCCCCCCCCCCCCCCCCCCCGCCGGAGCTTCGGAAACTCTTCAACCTCTTCCTACCCTACACTCAACCTTAGAGACAGATAAATGATGCAGCAGATTACACCGCTGAAAGGCAGCATTTGTCCTGAGCTATTTTCACATTTTTTCCTGTTTCCGATTTGTGTGCCAGACTTTGTTTGCTTGCTTAGGACATGGAAAACATATTTGGGCATTTCCCCCACAGTTTAATGCCAGTGGCTTTCTCCCAGCAAATGAAAGTGAAAGTGCTACGTTGTAGTGGTGTTTTATCCTTTAAAGTGTGGACGGGCAGCTGGTGTGTACGGAGGTGTGGGGGTGGGCGGGAGGGTGGGAGGGTGGGTTTGGGAAACTTGAAGAACCAGTTTTGAGGTTTTGTTTGTTTATCTTGAGATCGCAGCAGGGTTCCTGTTTTTTTTCTCCCTTTTTTGGGGGTCTGCCTTTGGATTTATTTTCATTTGGAGAGTCATTGAGATTTCATTCAATGTACTGACTTAAAAAAATACACTCCACTTGTAGCTTTCCCCGGTTGCACTTTAAAACACCATCCAGTCTCACCCTCATCTGGAAATAATGCAAGCTTCTCTCTCTTCCCCCGCTCCCTCCCCCCCCCTTTTTTTCTTCTTCTTTTAAAGCCCCACATAACCTGAAGTCGGTAATCAGATGGAAAATGTGCTGGTCTTAGTTTACTTTAGTCTACTTTCCCTGTTGGTGGCAATTTTACTTGTTGAGGTATATTGAAAAAACACAGGCATTTTATGCACATGAAGCTACTGAGTCTTGAAATCTGCCACTGATCAAAGTTTGCTATAAGTTTCCTCAAAGACACTTTATGTGCAACTTTTAATATTTTTGTTGTGAGGACTTAAAAAAATACACGGAGAAGGACACCAGAGATCTTAACAGTGACATTAATTCATCTAAAGTCATTCATCCTCTCCCTCCCCCTTCCTTTTTCCAAGAAACAACTAATCACAAACCAGGCTAGAATTTCTAAAAAGAGGAGGAGGAAGAAAAAGAGGCGGAGTGGGGTAGGGGACTGAGTTTAGAAGGGCCAGAATTTCTCTCATTCACAGGGTGGAAAAGTTGACATTGTCTAAGCCCTTCTGAATGGCTGGTAGTTGGTTACCCTGATTGTACCTCTACCTCCCCTCCCCCTCCACGTGACGACCCAGGACACATGCGCACCCGACGCAGCCCGGCACATCTGCAGACTGACGTCAGTGTGCTCTGCCTCCGAGGAAAAGCTGCCAAAATTTTCTCCTGCTGCAATTCAAGTTGGCTGGGGGCCGGTAGTGAGATCTAGGGCTACTTCAACAAAACTTTGCTGCCCTTCCTGCTCCTCTTGTCTTCTTTTCTCTTGATACCTTTTGATGCTCTTCACATGTTATTTGCATAGCAAAGGCACTAAGCTGTCCAGGAAGAGAGGGCACCACTTCCACCCCCAATAAGCCTTTTTTCCCCTTCCTTCCTTTCTTTTTTCCTTTCCTTTTTTTTGGAGAGGGGGGGTCGAGAGAGAAAGGGGGTTTGCAAAAGCAGCATCTCAGGATGATAGCCTGGATGTGTTGATGGCATCTCTTTTATTGCCAAATCGGAAAGTCCGTTCTCTAAAGCCCAGTTTAGCCAGACTATAGGGTTTTATTCTGGCTGCAGAATAAGTGACTGCTGTGGCTTTGCAAAGGGGGGCAGAAAAAAAAATAAAAAAAAAAAAAAAGAGGAGAGAGAGTACGTGAGTCGTCCAGTGCAATCTCTATTGTTTGAAACTTACTTTTTATCAGAATTTGAAGATGAAAACGGTAAGGAAGACTTAACAATATTCAATGAAACCGTTTTTGCTTTTTTTTTTTTTTAATTAAAACTTGTGCTTTGCTTGTCTTCTGAATAACGCGTAGAAAACTTTTTCTCTGTGTGTATGTGTGCGTGTGCGTGTGTGTGTGTGTTTTTAATGGCAATGAGTGAGCTTGACTGAACTCATTTTACAGATAGAAATCTTTTTAACTCCAGACTAGTCGGGGTTGGAGAAATCTGGGTCTTGCAAGTATTTTATGATGCAAAAAATACACGTTTATTATACGAATAGACATGTTTTGTGAAATATGACTTGATTATTATTATTGTGGTCTTTTAACTAATCACCAAATAGTAATTGGGAAAGTAATAATGATGTATATTTTAAACTGATTTCTAGTTTTCTTAAAGAAAAACCTTCTGCTTTTTATAGTTTCATGTCAGTGTCTTAAGTAGTCAGACAAGTGCATATTTTATGCCTGGGCTCAGAGGGCAGAATTAATGTGCTTGCTATAGCCCCGATGCTCTAGGATATGTTAAGCTTTTAATAGGCTAATCAAAGAGATGGAAGCGTGTGTTTTTGATTTACTTTTGGCCACTTGGGACGACGTGCTAGACTCATAACCCTCCGGAGCCTTGAATATCTGGGTATGTCTGTATATATGGTATATGGGATCAAAGTTCAGGGATTGGGGGGGGCAGTTGGGAGTGCTGGAGGGGTTTTTGGAAAGCTGCCTTCTGATAATGTGTACTACAATTCCTGTCTTTGGTAATTTCTTTCCTTGTACTAGAGGCAAAGAGAGTGAAAAAGCGCACTGAGAGGGAACAAGAGAGTGAGTTTCTTACTCTTGTTTTTATTTGAGCTGCCGGTGCAACGCGTTTGGGCCAAATGCCAACTGTCTGGGTCACACGCGTTTTATCCAAATAGATTTAGCGCTGCTGTCTGGAAATGGGCTGCTGAATGTTAACTTTAGGATCAACTCAACCAGGGCAGCTCAGACTGTTACCCTCTGTCTGGGTGAAGTAGGATGGGGGGGTGGGGTGGTGCAGAATGGAGGAGGAAAGGGGAAACTGAACCATAAAAGACACTGGAGTGTGATTTTCAACATATTCTTTTATATTCAAATTTCTCGTGGTAATTTTCTTTTCTTTCTTTCCTTTTTTAGCTTATGTTGATTAGACTAAAATGTAGGAATGACAGTTTTTTAAATTCATGACAGGGAAAGAAATGTAACTCAAAACTGGTGTAGTTGAAGGAAATTAGGAAAATTAATTTTGGAAATAATTGTTTTCCTGTGTTTCACCAAAGCGGTAACTGCAGTTCTGGTTTATATTAATTTCGTGCTTAAGTGTGATCATTGGTGTTTTGGATTTTTGTAGAATAGCATATAGAGGCAAAATAACTTGATTTCAAACAAATCAAACTCATTCATCTGCCACAAATGGCAGCAAATGAAATCTGTCTTGTGGTACTAATATTTTTGTGATGCTCAAGGGGAAAAACCTCTAACCTCAAGACCTGAAATATTTTAATACTTTTCATGTCTGGGCCAATATGTGTAAGATTAATTTCTACTCTTGTCTACTCTTACCACTTCCTCTTCATTTCCTTAGCAACCACTAGTAGCTACTAGTGGTTTAGGGTGGGCCTTTATGCCAAATCCTACCCTGTGTGTGACTTTTATGAGAAAATAAAGAGAGTTAACATATTAAAAAAGTTAATAGCACCTTCTTGGGGGAAGAAGAAAAGGCAGAAGAGGTGGATAATTCTCTTGGTTCTACCAAAAGACAGGTGGTTATCAACATTTTGTAATAGCCTCAGAAGAAAAAGGTGTTTCTGCTTTTCAGGAGAGAAGTTATAATACAGATAAGGTATTATACTTGCCATCTGGAAAAAACAGTTTGGGACTATATGTAATTTGGGGCTTGATTTTTGTAGAATGATGTTTTGTATTTTTGCTTTGGGCTCCTTTGCTCTTCTTCATAGGTGAGTTTTGAGTGTTTTCAACTACACCTTGGGACACTAATCTCACAAAGTTTATAAATGATCTGGAAACCTTTGTACTTACAGCTTAGTAGTGTTCTTGGCATATAGTAGGTGACACTAAATGTTTGTTGAGAGAATAAATGGCAAATGAAATGAGAATTTAATTTTCATATATAAAAGTGAAATACGTGAAGGGAACACAGTATTGTTGCTTCCTCTGTGAAGACCAAATCAGCCTTAAAATAAACAACCGGAGTTAAGATGGATGAAAGAAGTTGAGTAGGATGTTATACATGTTCTTTAGCTCCATAATAATAGTTCATGAGAGGAAATTATTACCTTGACTACTCCCAGATCACTTGAGTAGGAAGTAAAGATGATAGAGGAAAAAGACAAGTAAGAACCCTTCAACTAGGGAGACTACTTGAGGCAGTAACTGTAGAGCAAGTTGTCTGATCTTATTTCCACTTAGCTAGTACCTTTGATCCATGGAAGCAGGTAAATGATCCCTTAACTTTACTGGCCGGTACATTTGTATTAGGAAAAAAAGCATATGTGAAATCAAAGTAAAATGGAAGTTTTCAAATTTAAAATATTTGTAAGACCAGTTATCATGACCTAAATTCTTTATTATTTGCTCTAAAAGACAAGACAATGTTATTGATTGATTCCTATCATCATATTTAACTATTCCACATTTTGGGGGGAAGGAGGAACATGAAACTATTTTTGAAGGAAGGCCTTTGAAAAGTGATGAGTAAGATAAGGAGGAGAGAGGGCTAA
Source organism: Phoca vitulina (assembly GCF_004348235.1). Lineage (NCBI taxonomy): Eukaryota > Metazoa > Chordata > Mammalia > Carnivora > Phocidae > Phoca > Phoca vitulina. The sequence continues at coordinate 58,985,131 of NW_022589709.1, forward strand.
TATTTCCTTAGCCATTAAAGTAAAGGGTGCAGACACTTTACATCATGTGTAATCTTATTTAATCGACAAGTCTTTGTAAGGTAGATACTACTATCCTGGTTTTATTGATGAGGAAACACATCCAGAGAGGTTAAGTAACTTGGAGTCAAGCCAGGACTCAAAGCCTTTATCCGTTCCACAACGTAATAATGCTTCTCCTATATAATGTAAAGAGTTAATACATTATGATTTATGGACAATTATATAATATTTTAATGTTGGTTTGAATTATGGAAACTACGTTTGAAAAAGTCAGTGTTTATACATATTTCTTTATAATATCCAGATTAACCTCTTGAGCAGGTGTCAGAAAGTAGGTTAACTATTAATTTTTATTGTGTAGGTAACTAAGAGAGGTTGATATGTTAGTTGTTGTTGATTTTAGTTGACCTGAGCCAACTCATTTACTTATTATTTAAGTTCCTTCACTGGCACCGGAGGATTGAGAAAAAAGTGGGGAGTGAGGGAGGGTGTGAGAAAGGAGAAAGAAACTCAAATTTATTGAGTGCCCATGTGCCAGATACTGTAGCTAGTGGTGGAAACAGGCTTTGGTTTAACTTTAAAGCTCCTGCTCTTTCTATTATGCACCAATGCCACTTTTTACTACAAGTCCTTAAATCAAATGTTAGTCTACTTCTGGCCAAGTAGTTACATATTACTTTTTCTCTCAATGCTACTGGCTTGCTTAACTTGGGCGTTTACTGGACAGTGGTAATAATTGTAAGAGTGGAGGTTACAAAACTGAAGAGCAGGAAATTTCTTAAGGGGAAAATAGTTGTTCCCTAAACCCAGACAACTTTAAGTTTGTCATTAGTTTCAGAACCCAGGAAAATAGGAAAAAAGAATGAAGGAGTCATATAAATATATCACCACTAACAGAAAATGACCTCTAATGTGTTAATTATATGTTCTTTAGAGGAAGATTAAGGTATATGAGGGACTCATTTAATGTCAGACATTATTATGCAAAACACTCAAGTGATCTGAAGAGTGAATTTTGTTTATGAAGTGACAGTTACACTTTAATATCTTATGGGAAGGTTTGGAATATGGACACTGTATGTAAGTTGGTTAGGAATCAAGATAACTGGATTCTTTTCTTTACTGTTATTGACTAATGGCGTAACTTAAAAGATTTTTATAGATTTTTGCCTGACTAAGCATATGTCTTGCCTAAATCATTGTGGAAATAATTTTGAGATGAAACAATTATAGTGTGTAAAGTTGCTTAAAACTATTCACATTAATTAATTTATACCATTTATTATGAATATATTATTTGACAGTGGTTACATGGGGCTACTATTGAATATTTAAGTTAGAGTGCCTTAAACTGGAAGTATGATATGGTAGAAAGAATTTAGACTTTAGAGCCAGATAGCCTTCTGTATGACTCTTGGCTCTGCTATTTTCTAGCTGTCTGACCACTATGAGTTTCAATTGCCTTATCTGTAAATTGGGAGCTGTATTGTTATCAATTCTTGCAAAAAAAAAAAAAAAAGTCACCATAAACTTAGTGGCTTAAAACAACACACATTTATTATCTCACAGTTCTCTGATACAGGAAACTGGGCATGACGTGGCTATCTATATCCTGTGCTTTAGGGTCTTTAATGAGGCTGCAGTCAAGATGTTGGCATGGGCTTAGGTCACCAAAGAATGCTCGACTGGGGAGGGATCTGCTTCTAAACATATTAATGGGCAGGGTTTGGTTTCTCACAGGCCATTACATTGAGGTCCTTAGTTCCTTGCTAGTGGTTATCTGAAGGCTGCTCTCAGTTGCTTGCCATGTGAGCCCTTCCATATGACAGCTTGCTTCATCAAAACCAAAAGGGAGAGAGTCTACTAGTAAGATAGAAGTCAGAATTTTTTATAATCTAATCATTGAAGTGACATTTTCTCAATATTTTATTGGTAACATTTCTCAAGTTACCCAAGGGAAGGGAATTACGCAGAGGTGTAGATATCAGGAGGCAGGCTCACTGGGGCCATCTTAGAGGCTGCCAGACATAGGGGCAATAATATCTACTTTATAAGATTGTTGTGAATACTAAAGAAGTAATATATTTAAAGTTCTCTTCATTTTTGGTCTGACCTTAAACTAACTTTCTAGATATTGCCTGTTAGTCTTCTCCATAGGAACCAAACTTACTATTATTACTAAAATGATTTTTCATTTTTTTCTTGCTATCTAGACTTTGTAGAATCTATTTCTTTAATTTGCAATGATTGCCCCCATCAATTTGAACTGTGAAATTGTGTTCATCTTCCAGAGCCTATCTCAAATGCCACTTTTTAAATAAGCTTTTCTTGACCCATCCTTCTCTGATTCAGAAGTCATTTCCCTCAGCTGATCTCCTCAATGCCTAAATTTATTATGGCAAATGTCAGTCTGCCTTGAATTTTTTTCTTTGTTGCTTAGATTATGAACTCCCAAAGGGCAAGGATTGTGTTAATCTTTTCTGTATCCTCATGTTGTTATAACAGCATTTTAAGAACATAGTAAAGCATATTTGTTGATGAATTAATTTTTGGATGGAAGAAGTTTTAAATGGTTGTGGTTGCTTTATATGTTGTAATAACCAATATTTCTAACACCATAGGGAATGAAGTATTCCACACAAATTGATTTTCCAATTAACTACACATATCTTTTTATATGCCTAAAGTGATTTTCTTTTAATCACTATTCATTCATTTACTCATTTTTTTAACCAACGCATATGTAAACATTTATTAAATAATCCCAATATTATATATTGGGGATGTGGTATGAAAATCTTTCTAGTACTTCTCTATATTAGTAGTAAGTTATCTTATTAAAAACAATTTAATCTTTTATTCCTGACTCAGGCAGTATTTTGAATATCAGATATTGAGCTATAACACAATAGGAACTGTCAAGCTATTTAAGGACCATTTGCCTGTACCCCAAACTGTATTACTTTAGGGTTCGACAACTGATTTTTAGTTTGTCTTTCTTTTTTTCAGTTTTTTGCTGTTAGTGATGTAGTTTCTTAGTTCCTTTGCTCTTTTCTTCTTCTAAAATACTATGTGCTGGGAAATCAGGTAGTCACATATGTTAGCATTCTGTATGAAAAGTAAATTCGTGGACTGTGAGTGAGGTTGAGTCAAAAAGAAAGTACATGAGATAGGAGAGGAAATCTGTTGTGATACCTGAAATGAATTTTTGAAAATTCTTTTCTTTTCAGAAAATGAATTTCTTTTCTTATCAGTACATTCTAGATAGTTGAAGTTTTCTCATACATGTTGCTTTTTAAGTCATATAAGACTTACAGATAAAATCAAGGGTTTCAGTAAATATGGTTTAAAGTTTTAGAAGTTTAGTTTGTGCTAGTGTCTGAGTGTTCGCAGACAGCTGCTAAATGTCATTGTATATTTGTAGATATACTCTAAGAAAAAATGATAAGTGTCTCATAAAGCAACAGATCAGTCTTGAATATGAGTGTTCTAAAAAGCATGTTAAGGAATAGGATCATATACTGTTTATCCCTTACATAAAATGAATTTTGATTGTGAAGTCATTCTACCTTTTATTTTATCGAAAGGAGGTTAGTCACTGTACCCACACATTGTTTTCTTCAAAGTTTTAAAAAAATAATTTTTATGATTCCACTTCAGATTCTTTCTTTGATTATTAAGTAGCTTTGGCATTAACCTGCTTACCATTTAGGTTTCTGATTGTTTAGTCTTGTGAATGTTTATTTAGACTATAAAGAACAACAACAGTCTAATTTAACTATATTAAATCATTTTGTAGTCTTTGTCTTTTGGCAAGCATTCAGCAATATAGTTCTGTCCCTACAGGATATTTTTCATTTAACATAAATTTTTTTTTGTTTTTCTAGGTTAAAAAATGGCCATACTTTAGTAACTAATCAGCCAAATGCTTTGCTTATGAAAATTTTACCATCATTCTTTTTTTCCTATTGGATTGAAAAAAATGAATCCAGATATAGAAGAAAGTATGGGATGTTGGAAAAAAGTACCTGTTAAACAGTGGAACATCTAATAATTAATTTGCAAGAAATTTTAAAGAAATAAAATTGTTATGCTTCGATTTTGGTATGGTATTGACTCTCTAGCACATAGGTAGCCCTCCAAAAAAATCATCCAGTTTTCTAAATTATGGAAATTTTGTGGAAGACGTTGACCTGGATTTTGAGCCTCATCATGGCTTCATCGGAATTTCATAGTGACCACAGGCTTTCATACAGTTCTCAAGGTAGGAGTCCTGCTTTTGAAAGTGACAAAAAACTATTGCTATTAATTTGACAAGAAAAGATTCTGAATATTTAGTTTGGGTGAACATTTTCTTTGGGATATGTAGTGATAGGAGTGGAGGCCGACTGCGTCAATTCAGTGCTAGTTTCCTAAATCTTGAGGGCTCTAAGTAGTCTAACTTGTTATACTAGTATTTAACATCTAGTGTATTTTAGAGTTGACTGGTCTTTCTTAGAAGATGATAGACCTGGACCTCTTCTTCTTTTGAATCCTAAGCTTTAATAAGCTCATTTGTTGCTAAGGGTTACAGGCAAGGTCATGTTCAAAAGGAATCCAAGGGTTTATGTTATAAAAGAGCAAGAAACTGGTACATATTCTGATACGAGATCCCTCTAATATGGACCCTTAGTGAAAAAATACTTTCCAAACTTAAGAATTCTGATATAAGAACTAGAATCTGAGTAAAAGAGTAAGAGTGTTAAGAAGTTCAACTTCTCAAACTCTAATCCATGGGTCCCTAATTTGAATCCATAGAATTGAACTTTATTTATTTATTTTTAAAGATTTTATTTATTTATTTGAAAGACAGAGAGACAGAGATAGCAACAGAGAGCAGGAGCTGGGAGGAGAGGGAGAAGCAGGTTCCCCGCTGAGCAGGAAGCCCGATGGGGGGCTCTGTCCCAGGACTCTGGGATCATGACCTGAGCCAAAGGCAGAAGCTTAACCGACTGAGCCACCATAGAATTGAAACCAGGCACCCTATAGAATTGAACTTTATATCATAGAAAATATCTTAACAGAGATCCCTGGAGTGAATGACATTTTGTTTTCCATGGACATGTCCAATCCTTATAGATTTATTAAAATACCTTTTTGATTGCCCTCCCATGAATGTACGGTAACCAATAATATTTTGGTGCAGATGAGCCAGATTTTCAAGGCTTTTATACATTGATGTATATGTCTAGAAGTCTATATGTATAAAATGTGGCTCTCAAAGTTTATTAATAAAGCTGTAGCATTTAGTATGAACTCTTATTTATAAGAAGTGAAATAAATACTGTCTTTTAATTTATTTATATTTGGTCATACTCTCATGGGAATTTATATTTGTGGGAGAACTCCATGTATAGACAGTGAGGCAATGGACAGACATTTGGTTTCCCTTAGTGGTAAACCTCACTAAAGGAAGATGTGGTTAAGAAGGTAGATTGGAAATATTAAGTATACCCAAATGAGGAAAATATGTGTAATAATCCTCTAAATTTTTTGTCAATCTAATGTTTTTTAACAGCTTTATTGAGATACAATAAACATACGATATAATTTACCTATTTAAAGTGCACAATTAGGTGGTTTATAGTATATTTGCAGAGTTATGCAAACATCACCACAATCAATTTTAGAACATTTCAACACCCCAAAAGAAACCCTGTGCCCATTAACAGTCACTCCCAAATTTTCTCCAAACCACTTTCCACCCCAGCCCTAAACAGCCTTAATCCACTTCTGTCTTGAGATTTTCCTATTCTGAATATTTCCTACAAAAGAATCATATAATATGTGGTCTTTTGTGATTGATTCCTTTCACTTAGTATAATGTTTTTAAAACGTTAGATAATGAACTTTAATAATGAAGGCAGTTATTATGAAGTTTCATTCATGTCATACACATATCAGTTCTGTGTAGAATAATAATCCATGTGTGAATAGACCACATTTTATTTATTCATTCATCATTTGATGAACATTCAGATTATTTCTCCATTTTGGCCATTATGAATAATGCTGCTATGAACAGTCATGTACAACTTTTTGTGTGGATATGTGTTTTCATTTCTCTCAGGTAAATATCCAGGAGTGGAGCTGCTGGGTCGGGTGGTGGTTCCATGCTCAACCTTTTGAGGAGCTGCCAGACTGTTTTCCCAAGTGGCTTCTGTATTTTCCATTCCAACTGATGATTTAAAAAATATTTCTACAAGGCTGTAGAAATTCGATATTAACTCCTTTGGAAAACTTTAACAAACATATTTTACCGGAGCTAAATTCTATTATTTTAAATATGTGTACTTTTCACTGTTTTTTTTATTTCACTATAAGATATTCATATTTCCTATAAGAATTTAGCTTTTAGAATCCAGTAAGAAATAAATATAAAAAAGAAAAATAGTCTTCCAAACTAATTTTAAAATAATGCTATTTTGAGAAATAATTGGAACATAATTCATCATTAGATTTTAAGCTTCATTTTGTTTAATATAACAGTTTTTGTTCATACCTCACATATAATGATGCTGATACAGTTTTTGTTGTTTATACTGCTACTTCTTTGTTCTGTTAAATTTTCTTTTCTTCCATGTGTTTTTTCTGGATTCTCTGCCTTGTGATTACAAAGAGGAATTCCTGACTTATCTAGAACACTACCAGCTAACTATTCCAATAAGGGTTGATCAAAATGGAGCTTTTCTCAGCTTTACTGTGAAAAATGATAAACACTCCAGGAGAAGACGGAGTATGGACCCTATCGATCCACAGCAGACAGTATCTAAGTTATTTTTTAAACTTTCAGCCTATGGCAAGCACTTTCACCTAAACTTGACTCTCAACACAGATTTCGTGTCCAAACATTTTACAGTAGAATATTGGGGGAAAGATGGACCCCAGTGGAAACATGATTTTTTAGACAACTGTCATTACACAGGATATTTGCAAGATCAACGTAGTACAACTAAAGTGGCTTTAAGCAACTGTATTGGGTTGGTAAGTAGATGTTATAATTTTTAGTTTCTGATGGGGAAATAAATTCATAATGTAAATGTCTTTCCTCACAGTAATAATAGGTCACCCATCTATTCTTTATCCTTTATTAAGACTTTCTGTCTCTTGCTCTTTCCCTCTGTTTGTTAACACCTTTTTGTTTTACTTTGCTTTCTATTGAAACTGCATGGCCCATGTTGACTACTTTTGGTTTTATAAGATATGGTGTGCCAGGTTTGTCCACTGAAGTTACTGTTTTCTCCTTGGCAACTAATAAGGAATTTGTGAACAGATACTTTGAGACTATGTAAATACTCAGTTCCTCATCACACTTTTGCCCACCAGACTTAGTAACTCCTGCCTTTATTCTTATTTTGTTTTATGTTTCATTTTTAATCAAATGTAATATTGAAACATGTTTTTTTAAAAATCCCACTTTTCAAAGTGCCCCCCCCCACTTTTTTAAGTAGGCTCCACACCCAGTGTGGGGCTTGAACTAATGACCCTGAGATCAAGAGTCATATGCTTTACTGACTGAGCCAGCCGGGTACCCCTCAAAGGCCCTTTTAACCAATTCTGTTTGTAATTGTTCTATATAAAATAATTTCAATGTAGAGATAATTAGCGTTTTCTCCTCATAATTCCTCACCCATCGTTTCAGTATTACAACCCTTGCCCCATTCAAAGGAAAAGACTTCCTAATATTAATTACTGTTTGTCAGTTGTTCAAAATAATGTCACATTTTAGTTTGTGTTATATTTGAACCATGGCTTTCTTATCCAGGTTTTGTATTTCTGGAGTTTCTAATTACTGTTATTTTGTCTTATTGTGAAAAAAATGATTTTTTTTTTTTTTTTTTTTTTTTTTTACCAAATGTTCAGTATTATCCATTTCCTTAGTCTTTATATCTATTGTTTGGAATATATTCCATTCTTCTTTGGAGGCATTTTTTTTCCTTCCAATCTGTTGGTTAATTTCTTGAGCTATTGTACATCTCTCATCTTGGGATTCTTTTTTCCTAGTTAGTTCTACATCTTCCTCTTTCTGAGTTTACATCCTTGTTTTATTGGAGAATATCTTCAAGTAATTATGTCAGAAAATGTGTCTGAGAAGTAGAATTTCTGAGTCCTTACCTATTTGAAAGTTACTTTATGTTGCCCTCATATTTGGTTACTAATTTAGCTGGATGTGGAATTCTGGTTTCCAAAATCATTTTCCTTCAGAACCATAGATGGTGGAATTGGGAAAGGGAAATATGGGGCATCAAATTTATGAGTATGGTTTTATGTCTTAGGAAAAAATTTCAAGATCTTTTAAAAAATTAGCATTGATTCATTTTGGGGGGGCAGATAGAAGTCTGCTTCTTGTTCTTTTCTTTTTCTTTCCTAAGATTTTTCCTCAATGAAAGTGATATGATCTTCTCTTTATCCTTCCTATTTTAAGAATTTTATAATAATGTGTTAAGCTGTGGATCTTCTTTCCTTATCCTTATTTGATATTTAATGGATGCTTTCAATGTAAAGACACACCTTCAGCTTAGAGAAATTAAAAAAAAAATTATTTCCTTAATAATTTTCTCTTCCTGTTCCCCACCCCCTGCCTTTTTGTAATTGGTTCTTTACTTCCCTTGTCTTTCTCTTTTTCCTTCTTTTTCTTTTTTGTTCTAAGTTATATGAGATTTCTCCAACTTTGCTTTCTTTTCCTTCAATTGATTTAAAAATTACAAGCAGTCATACTCCTGATTTTCAAGAGATTTTCCTTTTTGATTGTTCATTTCTTTATATTTTGTTCTTATTTCTTAGTTATGTCCATAGTTCCCTTTCTATATTTTCCCTTGTTCACTCATCCATTCACCAAATACTTGTAAGTACCTATATATAATAGGCACTGATCTAGGTGCTAGGAGTACAACAGTGAACAAAAGAGAAATTCCTATCATCACAAAGCTTACATTCTCGTGGAGGAGATACACAATCAGATAAATAAAAATCACAGTATGTTGGATAATGATAAGTTCTAAGGTGGAAAAAATATTGAATAAAGACCTAAGGAAAATGAGGAAGGGACGCTGACATCTGAAGAAGAGGATTTCCAGGTGGAAATCTTAAAAGTATGAAGATGTGATCTAAGAGTGTTTGGGGGACAGCAAGAAGATTGCCCTGGCTGGAACTCAGTGAAAGAAAGGAAGTGTAATGCAAGGTGAGGTTAGAAAGAGAACTGGGGGCCAGATGGTAGATTTTTAGAGGACACAGGATTAAATCAGTGATGACTCCAAGCTTGAGGCCTGGGCAACTAGAAGAAAGCAGCCATGAGTTGAGATCAGAAAGACTCAGGCATTAACTGAGATGGAAAACCTGGAGGAGGACCATACTGTGGGGAGGTGTATATCTTAAGTTCAGTTGGACATGTTAAACTTGATATGTTGTGTAAGATATTGGATATGCAAGTCTGAAATTCAGGAGAGAGATATGAATCATGGAGTTATAAATTTGGGAATCATCAATATAGAGATGACATTTAAAGCCAGGAGATTATATGAAATTGCTTGGGGGAGGGGGGAATATAGAGAGAATAAAGAAGAGGTTTAAAAAAAAAAAAGGTTTAAGGAACTGAGCCTTTGGGCACTCCAGGATGTTAGGGAGGTCAGAAAGATGTTGAAGAGACAGCAAAGAACAGTGGGGTAAGGAAGCTGAAGGAAAACCAGACAAATATCCTAGAAGCTAAGAGGAGGAAGAATTTATTTCAAGAGAAAAATGCTGCTGAGTCAAAATAAGAGGACTGAAAACTGACCATTGGATTTATCAATGAGGAGGTTGTTGGTGACCTTGACAAAAGCAGTGGTAAAGTTACGGCGGCATATGGAAAATAGGCAAAAACCTGATTGGAGTAGGTTTGAAAAGGAATGGGAGAAAAATGTACATAGATATTTTAAAGTCTTTGAAAAAGTAAATGATCAGTTGCTAAAGGCAGAGTGGAATCAGAGGAGGTTTTGTTTTGTTTGATAAAGATGGGAGTGATTATGTAGAGAGAAGGAAAATTTCTCAAGTTCATCTATAATAAGAGGAAATAAAAAAGATTATATGATCATGAGGTGCAGGTAGGTCTTTGTGTTGTAGGAGTTTGCAGGAGGTTGTACGATGTTTATCGGAATGGAAGATGGCAAGATGAGTTATTAGGGGATTAAGAGGAGACGAGAAAGTATGGAATATTTATCCAGGAGAACTGGATACTGAATATATTAGAGAAACATAGTATAATTGCCGTGAAGCATTAAGGGCACTGTTGAGATTATGGTTATGAATTTAAAGTGAGACTAGTCAGCATCTCAATGTATTTTTCTCTGGCTAAATGAAGCTGCAAGGTTGCAGGCCCAGAGGAGCAAAACTGGGATCAGAGTTGTGGGTTAGCCAAAGAAATTCTGTGAAGGGAGAAAAGGGCAAGGGAATTGAAGGTGGAACTGAAGTTGGATTAGGAGGGAAGTGAGGACATGAAGTAGGTGGAGGATAATGAAAAAGTGGTAGAATCATGAGGTCTTGGTGGGTATAAAAGGACTATCTCATAGAGGTGGGATACTAGAGGGATAGTCCTAGAAAGATAGAAGAATGGAATACTTGAAATTGAGATTTTGGCAGGGTTGCAAGTATTGAAAATACTGAACTCCAGGGTTTGACTATGGGTATGAATCTAAGATAAAGTGAATGATAAGGTATTTGATGGAGAGCAGGTCAAGGTATTGAGAGAGCAGGGGTTCAAGGAACCATATATGCCAGTAGTCCTTAACCTGGGGTCCATGAATGGAATTTGGGGGGTTTGTGAACTGAAACGGGGATAAATGACATCTTTATCTTTACTAATTCTTAACTGAAATTTAACATTTCCTTCAATTATGAATATAGATAACAAACCAATAAAGCAATAGCTGACCCCAATAGAAATTATAGATATTTTCATGTCATGTTACAGTTTTGCAGGTTCTTCAAAATACTATTTATGTTAATCACCATTGTGAAACTGTGATAGTTTTTAGATCCACTGCAGATCTTTTTATTTAAAGTATTAGAAAAAGCCATATGTGTTCTTATATTACATTTTTAAAAATACTTTGATAATGGTATTTCACTACAATGGTTTTCTTTATAATCCTATATATTTTTTCTGTACTTAAAATATTATCCTGAGAAGTAGTCCCTAGGCTTCTTCCCCACTAGATTTCTAAAGGGATCCAGGGCACACACACATAAATTTTAAGAACCTGTGACTTAAGATAGTGAAATCAACAATTATTTCAGGAGTGGTATTGCAGAAAGTGACAGTGATCCAGAAGCTAAAATCTTGAAAGAATGAGGAAAGTGCCTGTGGGTCATTAGGTAGCTACGGTAGCAGAGGGAACCTGGTGATGGCATGAGATTAGAAGCTGGCAGGGCCTTTTGTGTTTTGTTTTTGTTTTAGAGGAAGAAGAGAGTGAGAATTGTTTAGAAACGGCAGTAAATCACAAGGACACTTACCCTACCTCCTGGTCCAATAGGAGGCATATAGGAGAGGAAGCAGAGGATCCACCATCCCAGAGGACTGCAGGGAAGAAAGAGTGTCATTTAGAGAGACCCAGGTGTTTGAGCAAGATGAAGTGAACGTTCACAAATGAAGCTGAGCATGAGTTTGAGAAGGCACAATGGAAGTGTTTTAAATGGTGAAAGGGGAGAGGTATGAGATGGGGTCAGAAAACATGATGCACATAACCAGAGGAGGGATAGAATCCAGGGGATAGGTCTTGGGCTTCTTGTGGGGACTGGCATGTCAGGGAAAGGGGGCATGATGATTTTCATCCTGATGGCCTGAGGCAGACCGTGTAGAGGTGAGTGGGGATGGTGAAGGACGTGAGAGAGAGCAGGGCTCTTGCTAGGCATGTGCAGATTTCAGGTCCTTCATCATCTAGCGTCCAGCACCTTTCTAATTTCATAATCACTTTCCCCTTTCTTCCCTCGAGCTCCAGTAGCTCCTTGCTGTTCCTCAAATACTGTATGCGTGCTCATACCTCATTGCCTTTGTTGTTATTCCCACTGTCTAATCTGCTCTTTCACAAGATATCTGTTTTACCTGCTCCTTCACTTTGTTCAGGTTTCTGTACAAATGTCACTTTATTAGAGAGGATGTCCCTGACCATCCTAAACAGTTTATGTAATTCTCTCATTTCTGATTGCTCTCTGTCCTCTTACCTTGCTTTTTTTTTTCTTAACACTTAACACTACCTGATTGATCATTTATCTAATGAATGAATCCCTTTTATCTAGGTCCTCCCACCAGAATGTAAGCTCCATCATAGAGCCAGAAGTTTGTTTTGTTCACTACTGTATCTCCACCACCTAGAATAGTACTTGCCATGTGACAGGCACTCAGAACATCCTTAGTGAAAGAATAAGTTAAGTCAGAAACAAACCTCAGAGGATAAGGGAATTATAATATAGTGCCTAATAATCTAAGCTCCAAAGTCAATTGAAGAGTTGGTTACTTAACTTTGCTTAGTCTGTGTTTCTCATCTTCAAAGTGGAGCTGATAGTACTACTTACTTCACAGAGCTATTAAGAATAAATGAGATAATGTGTATAAACATCCTACAGAGTACCTAACACTTAAAATCTCTGGATTTTTTCCCCAAGTCTTTCCATACTTGAAATTAGAGATTTTGTTTACTTACCACACTACTGACTCTATTTTCCCCCAGCAACCTGAACTTCTTGTCTGGGACCTTTCAACATCCTTCTGCCCACAGGTTAGCAAGGTATGACTTTAGTGCTCTACCCTTTCTGGGCAGTACTCTCGACCCCACTTCTTACAGTTCTCTCTTACCAAAACTTCTTATACATGCTCTCTTTTCTGTAGGACCATGCTCAGTTTGCTATCACATTGTTCATCTTCCTGGTAGAGAAATTCATGCTCAGGTATTAGAGTGTGTTAATGGCATATTATGTTATTCCTGTCAGTATTTGCATTTAATTTAGGGACTCATATCCTTAAAGTAAAGCAAACAATGGTGAAAATAATGTGAAGTGACTAAGGCCTGCTTTTTTGTTTTTTGCATTCTTTAGATCATTTCGTGTAGGTGTCTGCTAACTTCATCTATAAGTTAGAGCAACTCTAATTATGTATTATCTTTCTTTCCAAACATGTGGTACTTACCATGAATTTCCCCAGACAGAAGCGTAGAGATTTAGATTAAAAGGGACCTTAGAGATTATCTGGACCAGAGATTTTCAGCTTTTTTCTTTTTAAAGCAGCAAGACCCTTTTCTCAAATGAAATGTTATATGGAAACGTACTATATAGATTAATAAAAGCACAGCTGATTGCTAAGCCCAGGAATCTAAGCCCTATAGGTCTCCCTTTGTTGTCTGGGGCAATCCCCTGAGGGCACTTCCCTGGAACCCTTAGGGCTCCCCAGAGGGCTGTTTTAAAACCACTAATTTACACCAACCCTTTCATTTTTCCAGCTGAGGAAATACACCAAGAGAGTTTGTGTTTCACCCAGTGTTACAGGATAAATTAGTTGGATTAAGAGCAGTCCTCACGTGTGCCATACTTAAGAAAACACTAATAGACCAGTATGGAAGTTCTTATTTCTAATACAGATAACTTTTACTATCTCATTTCTTTTAATCAACCAACTTTTATTTGGTCTTCATATTACATATGAGACACTTTCTATGGTTATCACTGATACAAAGATTTAGAGACATAACCTTTTGCCTTAAAAAAGCAAATAGTATAGTTGGGAAGATAAAATATGCAGTTGAAAAGTTATACCAAATGTAAATATAGCTTCCAGACTTGAGATGTAGCAGAGAAGTGTGACATTAATTAAAAATAAATTAACATAACATAATAAAATTAAAAAAAAAAATGATACCAATAATAAGCTCTGTCGGAGCTCCGAGGAGGGTGAAGCTACTCCATTTGGGCTAGGGAAAGGTTTAAAAAGGAACTATGGTTGAGCTGAGTAACACTTGGCTATGTAAATAGGTGTAAGGAATATATCATATGAATAAGAGCAGAGCTTTGTGTGAAATACAACTCCTTCATTTATCTCTATATAATGTTGGGGAAGTTCTTAACCTCTGAGTCTGTTACTGCATCTGCAAAATGGAGATATATAGGATATATATCAATTAAGGACATATTAATTGGTGTGACATAAACTTTAAAATGTCCATTGTTTATCACAATAGAAATTTATTTCTCCTTCATATCCGTGTCTATGCTGGACAGCTTTCCATGAAGTCAGTCAGGGACCCAGATTGCTTCTCTTTCAGCTTCTGCCTCCCCGAGATAGTTTTTCAGAGAGAATAGAGAATTTTCCTTGGGAAGGTTTTCAGGGGATGAGCTTGAAAGTGGCATATAGTATTCTGCTCATTTTCTATTGGCCAAAACTTAATTACAGAGCTGTCCCTAAATACAGAGGATGTAGTTAAGCTGTGTGCACAATTTGAAAAGGAAAAAGGTCTTAGTGAATACATGGAGGTCTCTGCTACCTCACAGAGTTTTGGGGAAGATTGGAGGAAATAATGTATGTGACATGCTTAATACAAGGCATGCATGGCATGTAGAAGATTTTAAACATCCTTTTTAAGGTATAGGTAAATTTATATAATGTTTTGCTGGGTATAGATAATCCACTAAATTTCTATTAACATGTGTTTTCACTTCTTTTTGGAGAGGTATCAACTTATTTTTGACTCATGGTAATGATAATTGATATTTAAAATGATTCTTCTTGCTAAATTCTTTGTTTCTTCTTCTTTTAGCATGGCGTTATTGCTACAGAAGATGAGGAATATTTTATTGAACCTTTAAAGAATACCACAGAGGATTCCAAACATTTTAGTTATGAAAATGGCCATCCTCATGTTATTTACAAAAAGTCAACCCTCCAGCAACGGCATCTGTATGATCACTCTCATTGTGGGGTTTCAGGTGAGTGTGTGGCTTTTACAAAGTGTATTGTATTGTATTGCCACTGTCTTTCTTCTGACACCTATGGATGATAGAATGATAATGAATTTCCATGAATTAACATGAATTTTCCTAAACAGAATCATAGAGATTTAGATTCAAAGGGACCTTAGAGATTATCTGGATCAGAGATTTTCAGCTTTTTTCTTTTTAAAGCAGCAAGACCCTTTTCTCAAATGAAATGTTATATGGAAATGTGCTATATAGATTAATAAAAGCACAGCTGATTGCTAAGCCCAGGCATCTAAGCCCTATGGGTCTCCCTTTGTTGTCTGGGGCATTCCCCTGAGGGGCAATCCCCAGAGTTCTTTTAAAAGATGTCACCTATCCAAATGCCATATGACTTCACTCATATTTGGAATTTAAGAAACAAAATAAGGAAAAAATGGAAAAAAAAAAGACACAAACAAAAATCAGACTCTTAAATACAGGGAACAAACTGGTGGTTGCCAGAGGGGAGGTGGGTGTGGGGGTGGGTAAAATAGATAAAGGGGATTAAGAGCACACTTGTCTTGATGAATGCTGAGTAATATATAGAATTTTTGAATCCTTATGTTCTATACCTGAAACTAATATAACTATATGTTAATTATACTTCAATAAAAAAAGAAAAGAGGAAAAAAAAAACTACCTTCCTTTTCAGTGGGAAAAAAAAAGATGTCACTTATCAATAGTTGGAAGCTCTTTGAGAAGTCCTTAAAATATAAGTCTGTGTAAAATTATTCTTTCTTAGAAGGAGAACAAAACCCCACCCTATTTTATCCAGGTAATAGTTATAATTTTCAAGCACAAGTGTTCCATAGTATAATTTTCATTCACACGTGTTGCCTAGTACTCTGTGCTGTTTGGTTAGCCTGATGTTTTTATGCTAATGGTGAGATGTTAGACACTTGTATAAGATTTGAAGAGTCTTAAGGTAATATTCAAAGGCAGTGTTAGGGTACTATAGAAATACATAGCAGGGACAGCAAATCTAGACATTAGTGGTCCAAGAAGGCTTCATGGAAGAAGTGACTTCTAAGCTGAGGCCTGAGGGAGAAAGAGAAGGTAGCTGTGGAGAAGTAGAGGGAACAGTGGGTGGAGTGTTCCATATAGAAGAAACAGCATTTACAAAAGTCCTGAATCAAAAAGTAGAATGTCACATTTCAGTCATTGCCAGTTCATAGAACGGGTTATTAGAATGTGGGCTGGAGGGATGGGGTGAATTTCCTACGGGTGAGGCGTGGACCTGAGAGATGAAACTGAAGTGACAAGGAAGGCCAAGACATAAAGGGCTTGTAAACCATAGTAAAGAGTTTGTTTATCCTAAGTGTGCTAGAAACCCATTGAAAGGTTTTAAGCAGGAATCACATGATCAGATTTGGGTGTTAGAAGTATTACCCTGGCAGTCCTGTGGAGACTGACTGAGAGAAGAACAAGACTAGAGGTGAGGGGTTAGGAGGCTGTTTCGTCTAAAGATTAGAAAACGTACAGAATAGAGGATATAGCTTGGCATAGTGGAAAGAATATGGGCTTTGGTGTAGCTTTGGACAAATGAACCAACCTCTTTAAATACTTCTTTGAACACACATTAGTTGCTCAAATTGTAGCTATCATTATTACTGAGATGACTGTTTCTAGTATTTAAAGAGCTATTATATAAAAAAAAAAAAAGATTGGGTCACCTGGCTGGCTTAGTTGATGGAGCATGCAACTCTTGATCTTGGGATTGTGGGTTTGAGCCCCACATTTGATGTAGAGTTTATTTAAAAATAAAATCTTTAGGGACGCCTGGGTGGCTAAGTTGTTAAGCATCTGCCTTTGGCTCAGGTCATGATCCTGGGGTCCCGGGATCAAGCCCCGCATCGGGCTCCCTGCTCAGCGGGAAGCCTGCTTCTCCCTCTCCCACTCCCCCTGCTTGTGTTCCCTCTCTTGCTGTCTCTCTCTCTGTCAAATAAATAAATAAAATCTTTAAAAAAATTAAAAAAAAAATCTTTAAAGGTGTGCCTGGGTGGCTTAGTCGGTTAAGTGTCTGACTCTTGATTTTGGCTTAGGACGTGGTCTCAGGGTTATGATATCAAGTCCCAAGATGGGCTCACGCGCTCAGTGGGGAGTCTGCTTAGGATTCTCTCTCTCCCTCTGCCCCTCCCCTGCCTCTCTCTCTAAAAAAAATTAATAATAATAAATAAATAAAAATAAAATCTTTAAAAAAAATTAAAGATTCGATTTGTTCTGTGTAGTTCTCGTAGGTTGAACCAGGGGCAGGGTATTTCAGTATTTCAGCAGGTTTCAGCTTAATACAAAGAAAAGTTCACCAGCAAGTAATTTTAGAAAAAAAATGGGATGAGTTCAACAGGTAGATTTATAAAAAATAGGATGGGTTATCTTATGAATTAGTGAATGCATCACTGTTTTGTTTATATCCATATGCTTCTTGGGCTACTTTTCTTCTGCTTCAAGTTTAAGTGTTCTTTGGAGTTCATTCTTCAAGTGACTGTTCTCATTCTACATACTCTCTTCTTGAGTAATCTCTGGGACGTCCTTGTTGATGAAGAGTAATTGGTACTAGAAAAAGGCCACTTCAAGTGAAGCTGCTTAAGGCATGAAATAAAATTTCATAGGAAACAATGAAAAATATTTTGATGGGTCTTTGCATTGAGTAATGAAACTAAACATTATGGAAATAGTTTAATTTATCTTGTATTTAACAAATTTAGGCTATAAGTACAACTTTTTTTTTTTTAAAGGTTTTATTTATTTATTTGACAGAGAGAGAGACACAGCGAGAGAAGGAACACAAGCAGGGGGAGTGGGAGTGAGAGAAGCAGGCTTCCCGCGGAGCAGGTAGCCTTATGCGGGGCTCGATCCCAGGACCCCGGGATCATGACCTGAGCCGAAGGCAGATGCTTAACCACTGAGCCACCCAGGCGCCCCTATAAGTACAACTTTATATAAATTCTTGAAAAACTAGGATTCAAATATTTAGTTGTTTATTGCAATATAATTTTCCCATCATTTTTTCCATAACATGACATCCTTCACTTCATGATCGTAAAGATCACTTTTTGCAAAAATATTTAAAGATTTCATTGTATTCTGAAAGATAACTCTTAACCTTAGATATTCAAATTATCCTCTTTTGAAGTGCCTATCTTATTATTCACTGGTCTTACTGAGGCAGATCCTTCTTTTCCAAAGGTTGAGGCATGAATCAAATAGATCAGCAAATCTACTCTTATTGCCAACATAAAATTCTGCCCTTGTTGGGGAAGATTTTCTTCTTTTACAGTCTCTCGCCCTGGATTACTGTGCTATTTGCAAAAAATAAAGCAGGTGAATGAGATATTCTTGAATGGCTGAAAAATCTTGAGTGAATTACTATGACTATTTCCTCACTTTTAACCTATTCACTAGTCATTTCTGTTACCTTTAACACCAGTCCATTTAGTTCAGACCCTTGTTATCTCTTGCCTGCACCACTGTAATGACTTTCTAACTGGGGTCTTCCTGTCTTCAGCTTTGTTTTTGTCTTTAGCGGGCTGTCTCCTACATCTGGGTGTATTATATTTCCTTCTTTCCTTCCTCCCTTCCTTCCTTCCTTTCTCTTTTTCTCTCTTTCTTTCAAGATTTTATTTATTCATTTGAGAGAGAGACAGAGAGAGTACAAGCAGTGGGAGAGGCAGAGGGAGAGGGAGAAACAGGCTCACCACTGAGCAGGGAGCCCGACGCGGGACTCAATCCCAGGACTCTGGGATCATGACCTGAGCCGAAGGCAGACGCTTAACCAGCTGAGCCACCCAGGTGCCCTATATTATATACTTTCAGACGTTTCACTGGCTTCCCAAGAGTGGAAAATCAGTAGTAGTTCCCTAAGTTCTATAGGAATATCACTAAAAAAAAGTATTTTATGTTTAATAAGTTTGGGAAATGTCTGGTTAAGAACTACTGATCTTAATTATGATACTATTTTGACAGCATAATTCAAGTGACATGTGCATTTATAGGTGTTAATTGCCAGTTAACCTGTTATTGGGAACTCAATTTTATATCAAAATATAAGATAGAAAAACCCTTTTGAGAGTGGGCATATTTATCTCATATTCAGATATAAATTTTCCCATTCTAATTAGATTATGTTATCAATTTCAAAATAAATAATAAAAAATACCTGTTTTTTGTAGAAAATTTAGAAAATATGGGTAAAAAGAAAAAAAAGGAAATGAAAGTTGCTCTTTACCACTATCCAGGGATAACTGAATGCTCTTGTCCATTGCTGTAGATATTATCATGTCTCTATACATGTATTGTTTACTTATGTATTTATTAAATAAATATTTATTTAGCACGTATGTGTCAGGCTATTCTAGGTGTTGGGATGCAGCAATAAATAAAACAAGAAAAGTCTCTGCTCCCATGAAGCTTATATTCTAATGAAGAGAGTTAATTAAAAAAAGCAGTCAAGCCAACAAGTAAATACATGGCCATCTATCAAGAAGTAATAAGTGCTACTAGTGAAAAATAAAGCAGGTCAATGCAATAATTTTGAATGACTGTATATATTAAAAATATTTTGAGACTGGGGCGCCTGGGTGGCTCAGTCGTTAAGTGTCTGCCTTCAGCTCAGGTCATGATCCCAGGGTCCTGGGATCGAGCCCTGCATCGGTGTCCCTGCTCCGCGGGAAGCCTGCTTTCCCTCTCTCACTCCCTCTGCTTGTGTTCCCTCTCTCGCTGTGTCTCTCTCTGTCAAATAAATAAATAAAATCTTAAAAAAAAATTTTTTTTGAGACTGATCAAAAATTTAAGGTCTTATTTCAGATGATAAAGAGATCTATGTATTTGGTTTTGGGGAAAAGTTCTTTATTGTATGTTTATGGAAGAATGTTTTCTTTGACATTCTAAACTCTATCCAAAATTAAATTGAGCATATGTAGTAAGTATCATTTGAATAACTACTAATCTTTGTTTTGAAACAAGTCAGTTGTGTATTCTATTTTAGACTAAACAGTATATTAGTTACAGATCATTAAGCTTAACATTAAGCAGTCAATTGACAATTACAGAATGTAGATATTGTTTCATAATGATGCAATCATGCTGGATTAATTTAATTTTAAAAGTGAAACCAGATATCTTGATTACACTTATTCATTGTGTGTGTATTTTATATATATATATATATATCTCAGACTACAAATTCTTTGCGTGTAAGACTCTTTCCATTTATGAATGTCCATCAAAGACATTATATATACATTTATCTGATGGAGTGATAACCAAGCAAACCAACAATTTAAAAAGCTAAAAGTCTGAAATTTATGAAAATGATGATAACAGTAGCTACTTTATATTGAGTGCTATCTAATGAGAAACACCATTGCTGTGTTTATTTTGCCCAATCAAGTCTAATTCTTTTCACAAATACTTTAAATAAATATAAGGAGAAATTGAATGGATCAGAGGAGTGAAAATGATCAAAATAATGGAAATCAAATCCGATATTTAGACATTTAGACTGTCCATCCAAAGGAACGGAAAACTAGGCATGATTTGAATACATGGGTGGTTTTATGATCTTGACAGACTGAGCAAAAAAAAAAAATTAGAATTATGTTAATGCAGAAAGGATTTTGACCATTTCATAACAATATTACCATAAACTCAGTGGCTTAAGCAATATACTTTTATTATCTCACAGTTTCTGTGGAACAGCAGTTGTACATGAATGAGCTAATTGACTTAGCCTCAGTCAGGACTGGGTTCTCATCTGGAGTCTTGACTGACGAAGAATCTACCTTCGTATTCCCATGGTTGTTGGCAACATTCAGTTCTTTGCTATTAAAAGACTGAAAGCTTTAGTTTGGGGCTGGTTGTCTGCCAGACGCCGTCTTAGCTCCTTGCCATGTACAGTTCACCAAACTGGTTGCTTACTTCCTTAAAGCCAGCAAGGGACAGACTCTAGTAAGAAAGATGCTACAATATTATGTAACATAATTATGTACTCATATATATGTAATCGTGTATATCCCTTTATCTTTGCTGTATTCTCTTGGTTAGAAGCAAGATACAGGTCCCACCCACACTAAAGGGGAAGAGATCACACGAAGTGTAAACATCGGGAGGTCATG
Source organism: Phoca vitulina (assembly GCF_004348235.1). Classification (NCBI taxonomy): domain Eukaryota; kingdom Metazoa; phylum Chordata; class Mammalia; order Carnivora; family Phocidae; genus Phoca; species Phoca vitulina. The sequence goes on from NW_022589709.1 coordinate 59,006,280, forward strand.
GGGGGCCACCTTAAGAGTCTGTCTGGAATAGGGGAATACTTACTGGCTGTCTAGAAGTTATACTATTGGGAAATAAGAAGTAGTATGTCTCTGCCTCTCTTGGCCTTTAGGAATAAAAATACTCAATTTATATGAGCTTCAAAAATATTTTACTGGTATCTGTCATAGTCATTTCTATCTCTTATTTCTTAAAATTTATAACTTTTACCAAAGTAATTTTTAAAGGGTAAACACTAAAGAAATTAGAAAAATAATAGAGAATACTGCCAGTTTCTGTCAATTATATTATAAAAATTAATCTGATTCTTCCTCACTAAATTTTTAATAAGTAGATGTTAGAAAGATCATACAGATATGAAAGTAAGGTATGCAGAGGAATTATACTTACTCAAGTTTATTAAATAAAGATGAATATAAATGAGATAAGTGTTTACAAATGCCATAGTACTAAAAGGTTTTCTCTGTACTGAAGGACCAACTGTTAGAAAACAAAGGATTAAACTGCAATCCAGAGTAAAATGTGGTTTAAAGGAATTCCTGCTGTAATCATAATCTTTCAACTCTCATTGTAGCAGCATTTACCTCTAGGTTTTAGAAGAGTAATACTTTGGGTACTCTGTTAGTATAAATAGTTGTATATCACAAAACTAAATGAAAAACTTAATTCACAGCCTTTTAGAATTGAGATTTCTAGAGCAGTAGAATTGCTCTAATTGAGATAGTTTAATAAAGGATCTTACTTTAAAATAAATGCTCAGAGGCATTTTAGAAATAGGATTTTGGGGGTACCTGGCTGGCTCAGTTGTTATAGCATGTGACTCTTGCTATAACAAGAGGTGATGAGTTCAAGCCCCATGATGGGCATAGAGCTTACTTAAAAAAAAAGTAACAGATTTTTGCAATATTGATGTTCTTCATCAGAACTGTCTTAGGGTGTATAGAAAGTTAATGCTCTCATTTTTAAAAAAGCTTTATGAAGTACATGTTCTATATTTAAAAATATTATGACATAATTGGTCATTGGAGTAATATGAAATGATTATTTAAAAAATATTTTGGGCACCTGGGTGGCTCAGTCAGTTAAGCGTCTGCCTTCGGCTCAGGTCATGATCCCAGGGTCCTGGGATCGAGTCCCACATCGGGCTCCCTCCTCGGGGGGAAGCCTGCTTCTCCCTCTCCCACTCCCGCTGCTTGTGTTCCTGCTCTTGCTATCTCTGTCTCTGTCAAATAAATAAAATCTTTAAAAAATATATATATATTTTTATTAAATAATTCATTAGGCTTATTTTTTGTTATGAGTAGCTGAATGTTATTAATGTTTAATTTGTTTCAGATAAAATGACTATTTTGAATACTTTAAAGAGTTTAATTTTCTTACTACTACATTTCCTTATCTCCTCTCTTCACTGAAAAATCTTAATACTTTAGACAGTTTATGAGGAGCATGTCTATATGAAAGATTTAAAAGTAAGTAAGCTTAATTGGTGAACTTATCTGAACTAGTTAATTATTTTTATTGTAGACCTCATAAGAAGTGGCAAACCTTGGTGGCTGAATGACACATCTCCTTTTCCTTCTTCACTACCAATTAATGGCACACATATCCGCCACAGACAGAAGAGATCAGTAAGCATTGAGCGGTTTGTGGAGACCCTGGTAGTGGCAGACAAAATGATGGTGGGCTACCATGGCCGCAAAGACATTGAACATTACATTTTGAGTGTGATGAATATTGTAAGTTTGATGCCTCTCTATAATATTTTAACTTAATAATTTGTGGTTTTGACTAAGGTCATGGATTTTTAATGTGAATTAATGATTTTAAGAATTTACTCATCTAAAATGAGAAAGAATTAATATATTAATGTTTCAGTTCCATAGGAAATAAATTTAAAGGTGACCTTATTGTTCATTTTAGGTAATATGACTTTTTGAATGGGTCGTATTAAATCTTGTTTAAGAGGTTTTCTTTAACTTGAAACATCAGCTCACCCTCTTAATTACTATGTTGTAGTTCAGTTTTAGGAGAAAATATTTCTTGAGGTAGATTTGTATACAAATCTTTTATGGAGGCATCTTGAGGGTAGAATTCTAAGTGATATGAGATAAAATAATATCTTTTTATATACAAAGTGGTTTAATTTATGAAAAATTGTTTTACCATTCTTTAAAAAAATATTAAACAATCAGCCTATGATTTTTGTCTGACTTTGTGTCTTTTCTTATTTTCTGGAGGTCAGGTTGCCAAACTTTACCGTGATTCCAGCCTAGGAAACGTTGTGAATATTATAGTGGCCCGCTTAATTGTTCTTACAGAAGATCAGGTAAGAATGAGTTAGTTTAGAAATCTAAAACCCTTAACAGACAGGCTGTAGAATTATGTATTATAAATAAAATATTTTATTATTGATCCTTTTAGGAAGTTCTAGTTGAATATGATTTTCACCACTAAGTATTTAATATTTTAAGCAAATTTTAAGTAGTTTATAAGAATATACCTCCTATGTCATGTTAAGGCTCTATATATGTATATTAGCTATATGTTTCAGTATAAAGATGAGCATTTGTTTGGCAGATCTAATAATAGTGGTTTTGGTTGCTGAGAATCACATATATTCACATGATCATTAAAGCTGGAACTGGAAAGAATATTCAGTAGTACACTAAATTAACTCTAGGTCAGATATTACAGAGATAAAAATTGGCAAGAGATTATTCCTAGAAACCACTGCTTCTAATTATAGTCCCACTTTAGTTCTTCAAAAGTTTTAACAACTGACCTTAGTAATTTGTTTGGAACATTTCTGGTATGCATGTTGTATTGCAGCCAAACTTGGAGATAAACCACCATGCAGACAAGTCCCTCGATAGCTTCTGTAAATGGCAGAAATCCATTCTCTCTCACCAAAGTGATGGAAACACCATTCCAGAAAATGGGATTGCCCACCACGATAATGCTGTTCTTATTACTAGGTATGGTTTGTTGCAAATATTTTATCTTTGATTGTTGTGTTTAATATTTTAACTATATTTGGTTCTATCTAAAGTCTCATTCAGGTAATGAATATATTGAAAGCAAATGGTAATTTGTTAATCACCACTGAGAAGGAATATATTACACTATTACTGTGTTTGCATCAAATGAACCAAATAAGAAAAAAGAACAAATTTAGAGTTGACTTAGAAATGTAATAAACATCTTTCCTTCAACTAATATCTATTCATAAGGTTTAATTGGAAGCACATGTACGTTTTGTTAATTGAACAAAATACATAATAAAACAAAGATTAAAAAGTATGGGATTATAACTGAGTCATCACTCTTGGTTATAAAATACATTAATTATTCTTACCTCCAAATTGTTAAAAGGGAGGACATCAATAGTTACACAATTTACTTAGATGAGTGTTTATTTAATTAAAAATGTTTTAATTAAGGTATAAATATAAAGAAGCACATTTATTACATTATATGTTGAATAGCTTGCTTCTCAGGGTAAAATTATTATTTGATGATAATGCAATTAATTCATATATTTCTTTCCGGTTTTACATAACTTGTTCAGATCCTTTTATTCCTTACTCTCCAACAAGAATTCTGTGAAGTAGATACCATTATTACTTTTCCCATCTAAAAAATGAGGAAACTAGTTTAAAATACTTAAATCACTCAAGCAAGTGAGAGTGCAGGTCTCAAACCCTGATGATCCTGTCTTCTATGACTGTGCTATCTTAGACTACTGTCTTAGTTTTTTTATACCTTAATTATGACTGGTTAGAAGCATGCTTAAATCATTTTAAGATGAACTTGTCTTTTGACCTCTTATCAGTATTTAAAAATGAAAAAAAACAATAAGCAAAATGGAAGCATTATTCTATCTTGGTGAAATGAAATAGCCTTTGTTGTCTTGATTATTTCTTTTAATTTGCAAGATAGTACTTAACAATGGTGTGCCCATTGACTCTACATTAAACTATATGGCGGGAATGTAAAGTTACGTGGCATCAGAATCTTGAGATCCTGGAAGATAATGTGAATTTAGCTTTTTAAAAAATGTTCCTGTTAACTAAGTTGTAGAGTTAAAGCTTCTCGGTTTATTTATTTATTTTTTCAGTTATAATTACTTTAATTGACTTCATCTACCTGGCACTGTAAGCTAGAAAATTTTGTTTATGACATACTTGCAAATAAAAACAACATTGTATGGGTTCTGTATTCATATGTGTTGACATGTCAGTCTGATAAATTCTGCAATTCCTCAGAGTCTTGTGGTCTGGAATGATTCCCAAATATATTTGAGGAGTTAAAAATATACTAAGAATTGTGCAAATATAGAAACCTTTGTATAAAAAAATATATATGGATATGATTAGTGTCAATGAAATTACTACAGGAGAATGTTTTTTATATATGGTTAGCAAAATGATCACAGATAATTTACATTGGCTTCTGTGTTTATATTTATAAAGTCCAACTCTCCCCAAAAAGGCAATGCCCACTGGGCTCCTGGTGCTTTATATTTTTGTTATTGTATGTGTATTCAGTTTTTAGCTTTTGCATCAAATGACAATAGCTATACCAACAGTGCACGTTTATAAGTATTTGAGTCGTGAAATATATCTGGGCAGTTAGCCATCTTTTCTTTGCACTGGCTACAATATTCAGCTATCTTGTTCCTCTGAATTGGCCCAGATATTTTTCTGATCCTCTGCAGAGTCCTTCCTTGTTTCTATAAGCTATTTTAGAGTGCCTTTTTGATGCCTGAGGTTTGAACATAAAATTTTCTTTTTAAACTTGTCTCCTAATGGTCGGACTAGTACTAGAAATGATCTCAGAATTTAATAGGACAGTACTTTGAAGAGCTCATATATCATACCATTTTCAATTAGTTATATAGTGGAGGCTAGAAAAGTATCTCTTTGGGGCAGCATAGAGTGCCTTTTTGAATTGTTATAGTCTCAAAGTAACTTTGAGCTTATTTAAACGTCTACTTATTTAAAAGTCTAATTGTCTTTGAATTATTAAGGCCATGGAGTGACATCTAAATCCGCTGAATATCATCTCTAATATTTAGAGTTTTTGTTGGGTGGTTTACCATCTTGATTCTTCCTTATATACTTTTAATTTGTGAAATTGAATATATCTTTAAATCATACTGCTACTTTTAGTAAAAATTCAGAGAATTTTTATAGATGCTCATATATTAACGCTTTTCATTGCTTCATGTAACTCACTCATTAACATATTCAGGATTATGACTTCACCATTTATAGGTAAGTTCATGCTTGAAATGTCAGCTCACTAGGGAGAATGTATAATGTGTTTACTGAGAATTCCAGAGAAAAATTGATGGATATGTTTATCTCCACTAGGCCAAATTTTATCTCAGGGATTTAAATGTTTTAAGCAGAAAACCATTTGGAACTGTAGTTACTTAGGTAATAATAGTTGCTTTTGAAAAAATGAAAGTATAAAAACTTAAAATACTATCTCCTCTTAGCAAATAATATTTTATTTTTTTATATTGATATAAATTTAAAGCAAACTGTGCTCTATAAAGCTATGAGATCACTGTGACTAGACAGAAATAAATAAGCAGTATAAAAAATTTAAAATTCTGGGGGCGCCTGGGTGGCTTAGTCAGTTGAGCATCTGACTTGATTTTGGCTCAGGTCATGATCTCAGGGTCGTGAGATTGAGCCCCGTGTGGAGCTCCGCCCTGAATGAGGAGCCTGCTTAAGAGTCTCTCTCCTTCTCCCTCTGCCCTGCTCCACTCATACACTTCATACACTCTGTCTCTAAAAAAAAAAGTTAATTAATTAAAAAATTTTTTTAAATTTTATTTTATCTGGTATAAAAACTACTGCATTAACACCAAAGAGTATATTAAAAACTATTTATATACACACATATATTTTAATTTTTATATACATTTATTTTTATACATAAGTGTTTGTATATGTGTATATAATGAACATCTGTTATATACCAGCTAGCTTTATCAAATCTTTTTTTAAACATTGAAGTATAATTGACAAAGTTGTATATACTTTAAGTGTACAATGTGATGACTTAGTGTGCCTAGATGTTCATATATCTCCCCAGATTTTGAAAGTGCTCAGCCATTATTTCCTTAAATAAGCTTTTTGCCCCTTTCTCTCTCTCTTCTTCTTGGACTCCCATGATGCTAATATTACTTCATTTGGTGATGTTCCATAATTTAGGTAGGCTTTCTTCATTGTTTTTGTTTGTTTGTTTGTTTTTTCTTTTAGTGGGTAGTATCAAATGATTTGTTTCCAAGTTCATGGTTTCTTTCTTTTGCTTGATATGTCTGTTGTTCTCTATTGCATTTTTTAATTTCATTCATTTTATTCTTCAGCTTCAGAATTTCTAACGGTTCTTTTATATAATTTTGATCTCTCTTTTGAATTTATTATTTTATTCACATATTCTTTTCCTGATATCATTGAGTTGTGGATCTGGGTTCTTTTGTAGCTTGCTGAACTTTTTAAGAACAATTATTTTGAATTATTTGTCTGTCAATTTGTAGATTTCCATTCTTTGCACTCAGTTACTGGAAAATCATTGTATTCCTTTGGTGGTGTCATGTTTTCTTGATTTTTCATCTTTCTATAGCTTTGTGTTGATGTCTGTGCATTTGATGAAATAGTCACCCCTTCCAGATTTTATGGAATGGTTTTGGTAGAGAAAGATCTTCATCTGTGGACATAAGAGTGCTGGCTGGGTTGAGTATGGTGTTTCTAGCTCTGGAAAAGTTCCAGCAATGTAGTCTCTATTCACCTTTGTCAGCTGAGATTAGCCTTAGTGAAGATTTCAGAGTTCCTCAATGGTCAAGGCTGCATTTGTCTGCACCAGCAGTAAAGGCAGTTGGGGACCACCTGATCTCTCTTTCTTTCATGGGGGATGTCATGATGGAGGGGATTTCTCTTGAAGCAGGGTCCAGCTTGCAAGTACCCACATGAGTGTTGGTAGTACTGATGTCTGGTATGTGGGGACATTTGGTAATATGACACTATATAAGTAGGTCAAGAACTGATTAATATTTTGTATTCGAAACTCTAATAAACAGAATTTAAGAAGATAAAATAGAACTGTATATATACACTTAAAAAGTTACACATGTTGGGGCACCTGAATGGCTCAGTTGGTTAAGCATTTGCCTTCTCGGGGAAGGCATCGAGCCCCATGTCTGGCTCTCTGCTCAGCAGGGAGTGTGCTTCTCCTTCTCCCTCTGCCTGCTATTCCCCCTGCTTGTGCTCTCTCCCTCTCTCTCTGTCAAATAAATAAATAAAATCTTTAAAAAAAAAGTTACGCATGTTACAAAACTTTCATATTATTCTAATTAAACTTTGTATTGAGAAACTGTAAATTAATGGGTACTTAGAAATACATATCTACAATTTGACAGATTTAAAAATTATTTATATTCCCACATGAAGTTAGGAAGTATTCACCAAATTTAAAGTCAAGACAATTTCTTTTTTTCTTTTTTTTAAATATCTTTAAGATTTTATTTATTTATTTGAGAGAGAGAGATAGTGAGAGAGAGCAGGAGCAGGGGGGGGAGAGGGAGAAGCAGGCTCCCCGCTGAGCAGGGAGCCCGATGCGGGGCTCAATCCCAAAACCTTGGGACCATGACCCGAGCTGAAGGCAGACACCCAACCAACTGAGCCACTCAGGTGCCCCAAGTCAAGACAATTTCTAAATTTATTTTGTGGCAAAAGCATTCAAGAAATCTTTTTATAGTATGAAAATCAGTAGGCATTTAGTGACATAGAGTATTCTTGCATCAGTGTTGAGCAATTAGCATGAACAGACTAATGCATTAATTTCCTGGATTTCTCTCCTATCAAATATTAGAATCATGTTTTCTATCTTTAAGATACTAGTATATAACAATATATATTTCAGACAGGAATTATAACCTAAATTCTTTTTGGTTATAGATTTATTGAGATATAATTCATAGACCATACAGTTTGCCCATTTAAATGTACAACTCAGTGGCTTTTAGTATATTTGCAGAGTTGTGCAGCCATCACCATAATTAATTTTAGGACATTTCCATCATTCCTATAAGAAGTCATCCCCTAGTCTCGTATCCTTCCCATCCCAGCCCCAGACTGAGGCAACGGCTAATCTACTTTTAGTCTCTATAGCTTTGCCTAGTCTGGACTTTTTGTATGAATGGAATCATAAAATAGGTAGTCTTTTGTGCCTGGCTTTTACTTTGCATAGTGTTTTCAAGGTTCATCTACATTGTGGCACATATCAGGACTTCATTCCTCTTGACTACATTCTTGAAAATTCAAGATCCAGACCTTTTAAGAATGCCTCTACTAATAGACTATTCTTTAATAATCATAATTCCTTTTCAGTTTTTCAATAATGAAATGCATAGGACATATAAGTACATCTCATAATACATACGCAAAAATTGCACACCAAGTCACATATTTTAGTCTTTAATTAAAAAGAACATATTTATCCTCTTAAGGGATCATGACTATTTGCTTTGTTGCTGCTGGATTTTAAAGGGATTAGAATTTCCAAAGTCAACTAATGTTTTCAGTTGGGAGATTGAAAATAGCTATAAAAAATAGTTTCTTGCTAAAACTTGGCCTATTGTGTGTGGATTTAAGCAAGTTTTCTTAATTTTTAAAGGATGTATCTATTGGAATTATGTATTACCTTCATCATTATATATTAAAACAGATAGGAAAAGGAAATTAAATGTGGTACATTACCATTTATTTGGTATTCATTTGTGGATTTCTTTTTTATCCTTAAGGAAATGCCAGATAAATTTTTTATGAACTATCACTAAGCTTTTAAGAGTATACAAGTTTGGGGGCGCCTGGGTGGCTGAGTTGGTTAGGTGACTGCCTTCAGCTCGGGTCATGATCCCGGAGTTCTGGGATCGAGTCCCACATCGGGCTCCCAGCTTAGTGGGCAGCCTGCTTCCCCCTCTGACCCTCTCCCCTCTCATGCTATTTCTCACTCTCTCTCTCTCTCAAATAAATAAATAAATAAAATCTTAAAAAAATATATACAAGTTTATCGGCAGCAGCGGAATCTTGAATTCAATTTGCGGATGTATTGATTTTCTTATTTGGGTATTTTGAAGCATTTATTTTTCTCTTATCACTCTTGTTCTTTCATTCTTAGTTATCCAAATCACCTATACCATTCTTCCTTGTCCAGTTTCCATTCACTTCATCCCTGGTTTGTTGATTCCTTACTCAAGTGTGTTTGTCTAGATTCAGTTTCCATTCCAATCAAGGATTATGACAGACTTGTGCAACCTTAATTTCCTGTGCAATCTGGGACACTTTTAAGAGTGAGAGAGGGTACCATTGGCAGGTATGCCTAGACAATAGGCCCAAACTAGGTATATCAGGATTATGGTCATCCTAGGCATTACTATGTTTGCTTCTTAAACTTTTAAAAATGGAAATAAGAAGATACTTTTTTCTCACTGCCCAAGGTTGACTAAATACATGCAATTTAATGAACTATCTTTATTTATACACCTTGACTAAAACTGAGGTTTATTTGTAATAGGTATCATTAAATACTTAAAGAAGGGTCTATTCTAATAAACACTTAACTTTAAGGAATAGTAAGTTTAGTATCTATATTGGTTTTATGGATGTATTTATGCAATTGTTTATTATGTGCCAAATTCTTAAGTGCTTTGCAGATGTTTAATCTTTTAAATATCACTATAACTCCCAAGTTATAACAACTTGGGAAAATATAAAGCTTTGGAAAGTATAAAAACTATTTTAAAAATCTTGTCTGCTAATTTTAGTATCTCTGTCAGTTCTGAATCAGTTTCAATTGACTAATAAATCTCTTTATTATGTGTTGTATTTTCCTGCTTCTTTGCATACCTGGCAATCTTTGATTGGATAACAGACATTGTGTTATTATACCTTTTGGGGTACTGGATTTATTTGTAATAAATATTCTAATTTCTGGGGACATCTGGGTATCTCAGTCTGTTAAGCCTCTGACTTCAGCCCAGGTCATGATCCCAGGGTCCTCGGATAGAGCCCCGCATTGGGCTCCTTGCTCTGCGGGGAGCCTGTTTCTCCCTCTGCCTGCCATTCCCCATGCTTGTGCTATCTCTCTCTCTCTCTGACAAATAAATAAATTTTTAAAAAATTCTAATTTTCAGAATGCATTAGGTTCCTTGGATCTTGATTCTTTTGTGTCTTGCTTTTAAGATTTGTTATGCCGGACAGGAGAAATGCTCAGTGTAGGGTTAATTATTCCCCAGTACTGAGGTAAGTCCCTTCTGAACACCATTATACAAGACCTTGTGAATCTTGGGGTTTTCTAGTTGCGCTGGGTGGGAATAGTCCCTTTATCCCATGTTATATGAGTGATGGGTTATGTCATCTCTAATCCTTTTGGGTAATTCTTTCCTGGCCTTGGGTTCTTCCCTCACACCCATGTGCTGATTAGAATTGTCAAGAATTTCCTTCTGGAAATTTCCAAAATTTGCTCTTTGTGTAACTTTCTCTTCTCCTATAGCTGGTCCTATAAATTCTAGCTAGCATGATCTCCCATATTTCCTGTTCTGTCTCTTCAACACTAACAGTCCATTGGGCTCTCCTGGCTTTCCCTACTCTGTACCAGGGCCTGGAAATTTTCAAGGTGATAAGCTGGGATAATGCTAGAGCTTAATTTGATTGCTGTTTCTCAGGGATCACTGTCCTTCATTTCCTGATGTCTAGTGTATTGCAAAATGATATTTTATGTACTTTGTTCATTTTTAAAATGGTTTCAGGCAGGAGGGTAAATTTGGTCCCTATTACTCCATCTTGACTGGAAATGGAAGTCCCCAGGCAAACATTTTAAAATTTCTGTGTACCCTCTGAAAGTATCTGGGAATATCCCTTTCCTTTACCCCTAAATGTTTCAGTTTGTATATTCTAAGAACAAACACATTGTCTCACATAACCATAGTACAGTTGTCAAAATCAAGGGATTTAACATTGATACAGTACTATTATTTAACAATCTGCATTTCATATTTAAATTTTATCGATTGTCCTAATATTCTTTGTAAGTATTTCCCCCCTCAGGCCAGTATCTAATCTAGTGTCATACATTGCATTTATTTCTCTTGTCTTCTTCAAGATTCTCTTTTAATCCGAATTAGTTCTCAATTTCTTTTATCTTGACTTTGACATTTTTAAAGAGTACATGTATTTTTCATGAAATGTACCTTAATTTGCATTTTCTGATGTTTATTCAGAATTAAATTCAATTTATACATACTTTTCAGGAATAACACTGAGTAATATTTTGGTTTTTTTTAAGTATAGCATATCAGGATGCACATGATATTGATTTTTTCAAGTATGGAGATACGAATTTTGATCACTTGGTTAAGGTGATGTTCACCATGTTTCTCCTTTGTATTTTTCTTTTTTTTAATTAATTAATTAATTTTATTTTTAAGTAATCTCTACACCAACCTGGGGCTCAAACTCACAACCTTGAGACCAGGAGTTGCATGCTCTACTGACTGAACCAGCCAGGCGCCCCTCCTTTGTATTTTTCCCTATTTATTTAATTTTAGTTAAGCTCTATGCCCTACATGGGGCTCCAACTCATGACCCCAAGATTAAGAGTCACATGCTTTACAACTGAGCCAGCCAGGCACACCTGTTTTTCCCTTTTTAAATTAATACACGGGTTTTGAAGACTTACTTTGAAGCCCTGTAAATATCCTGTCTCTCACAAAACTTTTACTGTCTACTTTTGTCATCCATTGATGATGTTCTAACTCTCATTTCTTCTAAATTTGTTAAGCAGGAAATGTTTACATTTCACTCTCTCTCCCTTTCTTTCTATAAATAAAGACTCATATATATATATATATATAATATATGCATCTGTGGCTTTCCACTTTGGGGGATTTCACCCTGTTTTTTTAAGCAACACTCCCATTCGTCTGCAGCAGTCTGTGCTCTCCTCCAGTCGGTAAGACTGCAACTTTCTGCTTTCTATTTTGTCACCCTGCCAGTAATTAATTGATATATTCCCACATCTAACTTGATATATTCCCACAAATGTTTTTTGTAAATTTTATGAATTACTGATGAAATGACTATATGAACTTTAATAAGGTCTAACCTGTTAAAACAAGAACAACAAACACACAAACTCAAAATTGTTTCAGTTATGTTAATTCTGTACAAATCTATTAAAATTAAAATATTGTTAATTAAATTTTAGTGATTTCTTGTATCTTGCCTCTTTTACTTCTATAATGTTTTCTTAGTTGGTTTGACTTATTTTCAGAAATGTTTGAGTTAGAATCAAAAAGTAATGAATATTTTTCTTTTTTTTTTAAAGATTTTATTTATTTATTGGACAGAGAGAGATAGCGAGAGCAGGGACACAAGCAGTGGGGAGTAGGAGAGGGAGAAGCAGGCTTCCCGCCGAGCAGGGAGCTGGATGTGGGGCTCGATCCCAGGACCCTGAGATCATGACCCCAGCCGAAGGCAGATGCCTAATGACTGAGCCACCCAGGCGCCCCATGAAGTAATGAATATTTTTCTTAACTTTACATTCCCTAGGTGATTTTGGGGGTTGGCTTTAATTCTTAACATTAATATTATTTAAGTATAAGAATTTTTTGTACATCAGGTAATCTCGGTGGGAATTGAAAGAGTTCACATAAACCAGTATATAAGTAAAAATATGAGACTAAAAGGCTGTATTTTACATGGCAAATGTCAACCAGCAGGTGATTTGCAGCTAATTAACAAGAGTATTATATTAAGTGGAATGTTTTCTGCTAACTATAACTATATTTGCAAAGAAGCCTTACTTTAATAACAGGTGTATCTTTGAGTTTAGTATTAAAGCACATGTTTTATTTTAACTGTAAGAGAAAGAGACTAAATGAATTATTTAAGATAGGCTGTTAGTAAAAATTGGACAATTAAAACCTTCACGTGTACTTACTTAACATACAAACAAGGGATAAAGGCATAATGAAATATATTAAGCAATAAGAAAAATAAGATCTTATATGTAATAATCATATATTGTCTTTCTTTCTTAAAAAGTTACTGGATTTCTAGTATGTGCAAGGCATTATCTTAGATGCTGGGATCTGGGGTGAGGCAGACAAATTCCCTGCTTTCATGGAGCTTACTTTCTAATGTATGGAAATAGACAATAAACAGGTAAATAAATACTTTCTTGACTGGCAGATTTGAAATACATTGTTAATAAAGGAAATGCTATTTCCATTCTGAAGGATTTTTAAACAAGGGAAAACAGCTATCTTTCTGAAATGATTTGAATGAAAGCTTTCCTTAAGTTGGGGCACTGACATTTTTCTCTCAAGATTTCTTCCAACTTGGGGATTCCATGCTAAGATAAAATAAGATGCACATTGAAATAATGTCACAATTTGCTGAGGAGGGAGCAAATTTAATAAGACATAAATTGTTGACCTTTCATCCCTTAATTGGGTTTTTAAAAAAATCTTCAAAATATTGGTTTCCATCATCACTATTTCATGTCTACAAGTATGTACATTTTTTTTTAAGGATTTTTAATGTTTTTAAGTAAGCTCTACACCCAACGTGGCGCTCAAACTCACAGCTCTGAGATCAAGAGTGGGACACTCTACCGACTGAGCCAGCCAGGTGCCCCTACATGTACATATGTTTTTATTGTTTTTTTATACTTTATTTTTTTTATTTTAAAATTTTTAATCTTTTGTACTAATTTTAGAATTACAAAAAAAGCACAATGAGTTCTCTTATGACCTTCGCCTTGCTTCTCCAACTGTTAGTTAACATCTTATATATCAGTAATACAGTTTTCAAAACTGGACATTAATATTGGTGTAATATTATTGGCTAAATTAAAATATGCCCAAACTGAAAGAAAATACAGAAAATAATATAATGGATACTCATGTTGATTTAGCAAATGTAAACATTTTACAATATTTCTTAGAATCCTTTGAAAAAATAAGGGTTGCTCATAAAGTTGGAAGCTTTTCTGCACTCCATTTCTATTCCCTCTTTTCTTCACCTGAGATAACTACTATCTTCAAAATACTGAAGTTTGTATGGATCCTTCACATCCATGTTTTTGTGCTTTTGCTGCATCAGCATATATACCCAAAGGTTATGGTTATATAAAATATTAAAATATATATAAATAAAATATAAAATGTATTTTTAAACATATTTTTAAAAGATGTATTTATTTTAGAGAGAGGAAGTGTGGTGGGGAGGGGCAGAGGGAGAGGGAGAGAGAAACTGTAAGCAGACTCCATGCTGAGCACGGAGCCTAACCCAAGGCTCCATCTCATGACCCTGAGATAATGAAACCAAGAGTCGGGTCCTTAACTGACTGCACCACCCAAGCTCCCCAATATAAAATATGTTTTTACTTTGTATTTTATATTTTAAATTAATTTATATTTAATTTTGAGTTCCCTAGGGTAAATGCATAGTAGTAGAATAGCTGGGTCGTAAGGAGTTAGCAATTTCAACTCTATTAAGTACTGGCTAAACGCTCTACAATATGGTTTTACCAATTTACACACTCTAAAGCAGTGTAGGGAGAGTTCAAGTTTACTCCAATTTGCCTAACACAGTGCTTAGCTTTATAATGCTTCATACATTATAGTGACTAGTGTTGGTTATCAGTAAGTTAGTAATTATTATTGGACCCAAATTAATGTCATTTTAGTATTTTAAAAATTTTACTAATAAATAACAATGGATTTAGAAAGGTAATTTGTACATTTATGTATTAGGAACTTGCCTTGTCATTTGCTTCCACCTTTAATTAGTGGCTCATTGTAATGCACTTTTTTAAAAAAGATTTTATTCATTTATTTGAAAGACAGAGAGTGAGCGAGAGAGCAGGAGATGAGGAGGCAGAGGGAGAGGGAGAAGCAAACTCCCCGCTGAGCAGATAGCCCAACGCAGGGCTGGATCCCCAGACCCCAGGATCATGACCTGAGCCGAAGGCAGACACTTAACCGACTGAGCCACCCATGTGCCCCTGTAATGTACTTTTTTCTCCCATGTCACAAATGAATAAAATCAAAGGTAGATCCAGGTCTATCAATTTCTTTTTTTTCCCCTGTAACACTTTATTGACATATAATTCACATACCATGCAGTTCACCCACTTAACATGAAGAATTCAGTTGTTTTTAGTATATTTACAGAATTATACAACCATCACCACTATCTATCTTAGAATACTTCTGTCACCCCAAAATGAAACTTGTTCTTATTAGCAGTCACCCTCCACTTCCCCTAGTCCTAGGAAACCTCTAACCTACTTGCTGTATAGATTTGCCTGTTTTGGATATTTCACATACGTGGAATCATAGCGTAACTGGCTTCTTTGACTCAGAATGTTTTCAAAGTTCATCAATGTTGTAGCATGTATCAGTACTTCATTCCTTTTTATGGCCGAATAATATTTTATTTGATGGGTATACCACATTTTATTTATTATTTCATCCTTGATGGGCATTTGGGTTGTTTCTTCTTTTTGGCTATTATGAATAATGTTGCTGTGAAGATTCATGTACAAGGTTTTATGTGGATGTGTGTTTTAATTTCTCTTGAGTATATACCTAGGGGGAATTGCTGGGTCATATGGTAAGTCTGTATTAACCTTTTGAGGAACTGTCAGACTATTTTCCAAAGTGGCTACACTACTTATATTCCCACCAGAATAAGTGTTCAAATTTCTCCACACCCTGGCCAACATTTTTTATTGTCTGTCTTTTTGGTCACAGTATTTCTAGTGAGTATGAGGTGGCAGCTTATTGTGATGTTTGCCTTGGATTTTCTTGAAGGCTATGTTGAGCACTGTTTCATGTGCTTATTAGCTATTTGTCTATCTCTTTTGAAGAAATATATAATGTACTTTTATTTGACTTGATTGCATTCCTCGATTGCATTTATATAGAAACTAAATATGGACATTTAACTTTATGCAAAATCAGGTTGTCACTCTGAGGAGTATATTATTCAAGTACTTACTGAATAGATATTGTTGCATAATGGAAAGTGGGCTTTGGAGTCACACAGACCTTGAATCCCACCCCTGACATTACATCTGTTCCTTGGTGAGCTTAGGGCTGAATACCAAAGCACTCTGCACTTGTAGGATGGTGTGGTGTTGATGACATAATGTGTGTGAGTACTGGGTACAGTGCTAGGTACCTGGTAGAGAGGCATAGGAAAAATTTGGAACTATTATTATTATTATTTTTTTATTTGAGAGAGAGAGAATGAGAGACAGAGAGCATGAGAGGGAGGAGGGTCAGAGGGAGAAGCAGACTCCCTGCCGAGCAGGGAGCCCGATGCGGGACTCGATCCCAGGACTCCAGGATCATGACCTGAGCCGAAGGCAGTTGTTTAACCAACTGAGCCACCCAGGCGCCCCCAAAATTTGGAACTATTATTAACCAAATGTTTAGCACACATCAGGTTTGGAGAAGGCAAAGTATGGTGGAATCATAGAAGCGGCACTAATTTTACATGGAGGAGAGTCTAAGCATAACTTCATTTAGGGACTTGAAAGTTCTGTAGGAATTTGGATAAATGATCGGTGCCTGTCAAGAAAGAGACACTGCATGTGCAGTGATATGGAAAATGTGAGTGAGAAAATGGCCTCATTTGGAGAACTAAAAGCTCAGTATTTTTAGGATGGAAGGTGTGGGTGAGGAATTATATGAAGTGACGTTAGACAGGTAGAAATTCATTCACTGATTCATTCATTCAACCTACGTTTTTGAATTGATAAAAATAGGTCACTGTAAAGAAAAAATGTCATTGTGCTGTTAGCTGCTAGGTATTCAGTGGTGAATAAGTCAAAGAATGAGTTGGTCAGGTTTGAGGAAAAGAAGGGAAATGTAGTGATCTAAAGGGAGAATGATATGTAATAATATAGAGAAGTTGCAGGGGCCAGACCATTTTATGTGCATCCTTGTAAGTTTAGCACCACACTATAGAAATAACCATTTCCCCTATTTGTGAGTATTTAAATAATTTATTTATTTGTTTTTTAGTTAGTAAAAACAATGGAATCCTCTTTGTACACAGGTAAATATGTCCATATTATGCAATGCTAATCAAGAATATATGGACATGGAAAATTCTTCAAGAAATAAAGTAAAGCAGGCAAACAAAATTACAGAATAATGCATAAAGCATTACTTCTTTTGTGTTTAAAAAATCAACAAAACTAAAAAAAAAAGAGGAAAATTAACTTTTATTTTCTTTACATAAAGGATGACATTGGAAAAATTCAAGTGGAAAACTGACATGATCAGATTTGAAAAATGTCCCTGGCAAGGATGTAGAGGATAGATTGTGTGTGTGTGTGTGTGTATGTGTGTGTGTGTGTGTGTGATTAAGTGCTAATATATGCAAAGCAGTGGAAAATGGGTGGAAAAAATTCAATGCCTCTTTTCTCTCCAGTTCAGAAAGGCTTTTTAGAACTATTTGAATTAACATTTCACTTTCCTTTTTAACTTATCCCAAAGAAGTGGATGCCAGACAAAAATCAGAGCTCCAATGTTGGGAGATGTTGGGAGGTGTTCTTGATGAGTGAGGTAAAAGGGTAAAGGAGAAGGAGAGAAAAAAGGTTTGAAGAATAAATAAGGGGCAAACTCATTTAGAGACATTTATTAGACGTTATTCCTCTTTTTTGGTTAAATTTTCTCACTGGATTATTTTGGGAGAGTATTTACTAAATTGGCTATATCCTTCCTACTCTACTCCCCCTAAATTCATCAAAAACTAGCATCCCCACAAATGATATCTTTCTCATTTCATAAATTCTCAACATCTTAATAATTGGCCAATGTTAAGGAAATGTTGACAGAAATAATTCTGAAAAGTCGTTCTAAAATAAGAAAAAGTGACATTTGAATATTTTGCCCACTTCTCGCACAATCTCTTCTCAACTTACATTTACTTTCAGTGATCTCATTCATTTTCATCATTTTAAGTGCCATCTATGCAGCTAAGTACATCCATAGAGTTTTAAGCACCATTTATATACAAATAAACATTTCTAGCCCTGATCCCTCCCCTAAACTCTGTATTTGTTGCCTGACACCTCCATGCTCCTCAAACTTAACATATCCAAAATTAAATTCTCAATCTTTCCTTTAAACCTGTTCTTTCTTTAGCTTTTATTGCTTCAGGTTTTCTCTACATGGCAATTAAAATATTTTTCCTGTTATACAGAAAGCAAAAAAGGTTCTAATTAGGAAGCTAGTATCAAGAAATTAATAACTTGACATTGGGAAATTAATATATACTAGGTTCAGCTCTCCCAAAATTTTCAAGCATTTCCTGTTTCCTCATTTTACATTGTTATTTTTTTTAATTTACTGATCTCCCGCACCTTTGGCCCTATCTCTTGTCTAAATTAGCAAAACATGCATACTTAAAAACAGTATTAAAAGGGAAGAAGTTGAATTATAGTTCTTGCAAAGGTATGTGAAGTATTTATGAGATCCTTCTTATCATCCATGTCTCTGGAGTTCTGAGTTTAACTTTCCAAATGGGTTTGGGGGCCTGAAAGATAAAATTAAAATGGTACAGTAAGTTTTCAAATGTTCCTTCAAAAAATAGTTTCTCCATTTTACTGATGCTAAATGATGTTGAGAAAGCAAAGGCTACGACATTCATATAGAGCTTTATAAGACTGTAGTGGAAAGGCTGGAAAAAGGAATAGGAAAACTATTAAAAATAATTTTGAGGGGTATAAAAATTGCTGTCGTCTCCAAAAAATACCATAAGTTTGCATTTATTCATTCATTGAGACATTCAACAAACATTTATTAAGCATTTACTCTATATAAGTTATTGGGACCACGTAACAGTCAATAAGACAGATAGAAGTCTAAGCTTTTTCATCAGTCTTACACAATTCACAGCGCTCACCATAGCACATACCCTTTCCAATGTCTATCACCCAGCCACCCCATCCCTCCTACCCCCCTCCACTCCAGCAACCCTCAGTTTGTTTCCTGAGATTAAGAATTTCTCATATTAGTGAGATCACATGATACATGTCTTTCTCTGATCGACTCATTCCGCCCAGCACAACACCCTCCTGTTCTATCCACGTCGCTGCAAATGGCAAGATTTCATTTCCTTTGATGGTTGCATAATATTCCATTTGTGTGTGTGTGTGTGTGTGTGTGTGTATCACATCTTCTTTATCCATTCATCTGTTGATGGACATCTTGGCTCTTTCCATAGTTTGGCTATTGTGGACATTGCTGCTATTAGGCAGATGCTTTAAGATACTATAAGATGCTATAAGGCAGATGCTTAACCGACTGAGCCACCCAGGCGCCCTCATATTATTGACTTTTAAAAATGTCTCCAGTTTAATGATTTAATTTTAATGTTGTCCTATTATTTAGGGTTGGTTCATTATTATTAGTCATTCAGTATTATGATGGTAAATAATATTATGTATATAGTAAATTTATTTTTAATCTCATATTCACCTTCTGTTTCTTTTTTCCCATTGACCCTATTTCTTCCAATGGCAGTTCCTCACATCGTCAATTTTTTTTTTCTTTGGTATTTTGACTGTGATCCTTAGGCTAGCTAGGAAAGCTTTGATTTCCTACTTTTTGTACACATGCAGTTGAATATGGACGGAGCTTGCCCTTTGAACTTCTCACAGGTAAACTCCCTAGGAAGACATCAAGATTGATAGATAGCAAGGTACTTTATTGTGTAGCAGTGTCCTCAGGAAAACTCATATATGTAAAATAAGTTGCTTAGTAGTTTTCAGAAAAAAGTAAGCATATTATCTACACAACTTGAGTGTAGCATATAAATAAAGGAATCATTTTGGTGCTTAGCAGGCAAGAACTCCTTGAAGTCCTTTAAATGTGCTCTGGGTTTCCTACTTTGGTGTGTAAGTACTTCTACTTTTCCATAGAGTTGTAGAAGAATAATGATTATATTTGTGGGTCTAAATGTTTATTAAGTGAAACGTGACTAAAAATAATACTTTCTCAGTGTGTACTTAGTGAACTTTTCTAGTGGGGAGAGAGGAAACAAAACTAATTTCAAATCATGTTTTATTTTTCTTTTAAATTTTTATTTATTTAAATCTCTACATCAAATGTGGGACTGGAACTCAAGAACCTGAGTTCAAGAGTCCCATGTTCTTTCGACTGAGGCAGCCAGGTGTCCCTCAAATTATAGTTTTGAAGCGACCCTGTTATATTAATTCTCCCTTTTCATAAATAATTTCTTTTTTTTTAAAGATTTTATATATTTGTCAGAGAGAGAAAGATAGAGAGAGAGAGAGCACAAGCAGGGGGAGCGGCAGGCAGAGGAAGAAGCAGGCTTCCTGCGGAGCAGGGACCCCAATGCGGGGCTCCATCCCAGGACCCTGGGATCATGACCTGAGCCAAAGGCAGACGTTTAACCAACTGAACCACCCAGGCATCCGTTTCATAAATAATTTCTAATAGCAAGAAAAGTTTGTTGTAAACATTTCTGCATTATCTTAATTGTAATTAGAATTTTGATTAGTTATGTTTTATTTTCAAAACTTATCCTTTTTTCCAGAAGTATAGCTATTTATAATTTTTTTTCAAATATTGTTCTGAGTCATACTGGCATTTTGACTTTTACCTGCATTTAGCTGAATTTGGTTGTCTATCTACTCTTATTCTAAACTTTGTGTTTGTTTGCATACCAAATATGTATTTGCACATCTATTAACTTCTTCCTATTGTTATTTTTATGCTTTTTATAAGCCTGTTATATTTGCCAGTTATTATAATCTGTCCCAGTT
This sequence comes from Phoca vitulina, assembly GCF_004348235.1. Taxonomy (NCBI): domain Eukaryota; kingdom Metazoa; phylum Chordata; class Mammalia; order Carnivora; family Phocidae; genus Phoca; species Phoca vitulina. Next base: position 59,027,164 of record NW_022589709.1, read on the forward strand.
TGAGGTATCAGTGCATTTATAGAGGAAACCAAAACATAGTTATCGCATTTCCTTTGGATTGGGTTTTTTGGTAACAATTTTATTTAGATACAATCCACAGACTATACCATTCACCCATTTAAAGTATATAATTTAGTGTTTTTTAGTATATTCAGAGTTGTGCAACCATCACCACAATGTACCAATTAAACTGTTTGCTTATTTGTATTTTTTTGCCTGTGTTCTATTTATTTGAAAGTTAAATATTTCATTTTTATTCTTTTAATGATTACTCTTGGCATTTTTTCAACCTTAACAAAGTAAAGGTAATCAATAGTAATCTTTCATAAACAAATTAAAACCCATTAAAACATGTAAGTATCACCACTCCTGGACTTTCAGGGTACTGTTATTCTGTATTTTATTTACAGTTCTTTGTAACTCCACAAACTAGATATTACCACCACCATGCAACCATCATTATAACACCACCTTCACCACTGCAATTTTTATATAGACAACAGTTTTTTTTATTTATTTACATATGTACCAATTTCTTTCCTCATATTTCTTTCTTCTGTACTTCCTTGCATATTAGAGATAATTTTCCTTTTCTCTGAAGTACAATTTTTAGAAGTGTCTTTGGAGAAAGTCTGTTTGTAGTAAGCTTTATTGTTGATCTGGAAATACTTTTATTTTGCCCTAGTTTTTCAAAGATAGTTTCACTGGGTTCACAATAGTAGGTTGATTGTTCCTTTCTCTTAATATTTTGAAAAGAATATTTTATTCCCTTTTGGTTCCCATTGTTGCTATTAATGTGTGAGGTCAGTGTGATTGTCATTGTAGTGTGATTGATCTATCTCTGTAGCTGCTTTCAAGTTCTTCTCTGTATCTTTGCTGTTTCGAATTTCTCTGAAGAAGTGTATTTCTAGGTATTTAACCTTCTTAGTATGGAATGTGCCTTTTGTATCTTGTGGATTCATATCTTTCATCAGTGCTGGAAGTTTCTCAGGATTAGATTTGCAAATGTATATTCTCTTCAACTCTTTCTGTTCTCTCCTGGGTCTCTTTAGATGTATTTCCAAACTTCTCATTTAGCCCCCTGTTCACCTAATCTTTTTTCCTGATCTTCATCTACTTGTCATTCTGTGCAACAGTCTGGGTAATTTTTTCATATCTACAAGTTCCTGATTCTCTCTTTAGCTTTGATTTATCTGCCATTTAACTCATTCGCTGAGTTTAACTCATTCACTGAGTAACTCATTCACTGTTTAAAAATTATATATTTTTTCTTTTTTAGTTCTGTTTTGTTTTTCTCAAGTCTGCATGGCCATTTTTGACATTCTCTTTTTCCTTACTTTTAAAATATTTTATTCTAGTTTTTGTTTTTAAGATTTAAGTTTCATTTTCTTCATCTATTCAGTTGCCCTATATAAAGCTAAAAGTAGATTAATCTTAAATCTCTAATTGAACTCAAGTCGTAAACTTGCCTTTACTCTTTCACATTTGTTTTTTACTTTAGAATAAGATAATGATATTTTAAGAAGATATAAGTGATAATGGCTGAATTGACTAGGTACAGAGAGACCAGTTAAGAGGCATAAATAAACATGGCATAAATATACTGAAGAATTCGATAGTGGGAAACAGAGACATCACAAAGATAATTCTGGATTATTATCTGTGAGAACAAAGAAAAGTAGTCAAAAATAATACCAAGTTACAACTTGCAGGATGAGCATGATTTTTGCATTTACAGGTATGGGGAATGTGTGGGAAAAGGTATGGGAAAAATAGAGTTAGTGGCTTTAGAACGTGAGAGTAATGGTAGGACATTAGGGTTGAAAGATCCATTAGGTAAGAGAAAATGCAGGTCTAGCATTCAGAAAGTGTAGGTGTGAATATCATCGGGAGAAAGATAGCTGAAAAAAAAAGTAGAAAACCATCCAGAGGAATCAAATTTAAAAGGGACTGAGACTCAGATATAATTCAAATTAGGTCCAATGTAGAGGCAATTGAACAAGACAAATGGTATACTTAAGAAGTCAGGTTAAATCAAAACCTTGAAACAGCTGATAAATTCATTGACACTGTAAGTTTTACTTTCTTTTCCTATAGAATTGACTTGAGATTTTTGAGTGTACATGACCTTTTTTTCCCTAAATAGGCCAATTTCAAATAAACACAAGAAAAGATGTTCAGCATCACTAACTTTAAGGAAATACAAATTGAAATCATGACAAAATACTTATACACATCCATTAAAATGGCTAAATTTAAAAAACAAACAACTGACAACACTGAGTGCTTGGAGGCCACAGGAACTCCCATACCTTGCTGGTAGGAGTTGAAAATGGTATGGCCACTCTATAAAACATTTTGGCAGTTTCTTATAAAGTTAAATGTATACTTACCAATGACTCAGTCATGCTCTTGGGTATTTATCATAGGGAAATGAAACTTGTGTTCATACCAAAACCTGTACATGAATGTTTATAGAAGTTTTAGTCATAATCACTCCAAAGTGGAAACAACCTAAATATTCTTCAACAGGTCAATGTTACTCAGCAATCCAAAGGAAGGAGCTGTTGACTCATGGAGCAATTTGGATGAGTCTCAAAGACATTATGCTAGTCTCAAAGGTTATGTACTGTATAATTACATTTATATGACATTTTGGAAAAGATGAACATATAGTATGCAGATCAGTGGTTGCCAAGGGTTAGGGTTAGGGACATGGCGTGAGTATAAAGGGATAGCAGGAGGGAGTTTTTTTGGAGTGATAGAACTATTTGATTGTAGAAATGGTTACACATTTATGTATGTGTTAAAATTCATAGAACTGTACACCAAAAGTTAATTTTAGTATATGGTAATTGTTAAAATAAAAAATTTTAAGTGTCTTTTTTTTTTTCCAAAAAGGCAATTGGCAACAATCAAAAAAATTTAAGCACATGTTTTCTAAGGAATTCTATTTCTAGGAATATATATACCTATGCTGTCCATATGGTAGCCAGTGACCACATCTGGTAACTGAGCATTTGAAAATTGGCTCACCTAAATAGAATTGTAATTTAAGTGTAAAAAGCAGTTTGGATTTTAAAGAATTACTACAAATAAAAGTAGGTACAATATCTCATTACTAATTTTTTACATTGGTTTACATGTTGAAATGGTAATAATTTGGACATAATAATTTAAATATAGTATATTTTAAAAATTTAAAAAGTAAGCCATTTTGTGCCTTATGGATGCAGTATTAATGTTTACTTGATCCATTACCATGTTTCAAAATATATTGTCATAGATCATTTGTGGAAAGGTGTTCTGAGAGCTTTAATCTGAAATGCAACTGTAATGGAAATGCCACCTCCTCCAGCTATGCTCACTTAGCACTGGTAAATGTATAATCATTTACATATTACTCTAAGAGTTTTGATACAGTGAGATCAAAGACTGTTTATTTTATACACCCATGGTCCAAGCATCTATTGATAATATGATAAACTATTTGTAAATACCTAATTTTTATCTATTTTATTTTATTATGTTATGTTAATCACCATACATTACATCATTAGTTTCTGATGTACTGTTCCATGATTCATTGTTTGCGTATAACACCCAGTGCTCCATGTAGTACGTGCCGTCTTTAATACCATCACTGGGCTAACCCATCCCCCCACCCCCCTCCCCTCTAGAACCGTCAGTTTGTTTCTCAGAGTCCATAGTCTCTCATGGTTCGTCTCCCCCTCTGATTCCCCCCCTTCGTTTTTCCCTTCCTACAATCTTCTTTTTTTTTTTTAACATAAAATGTATTATTTGTTTCAGAGGTACAGGTCTGTGATTCATCAGTCTTACACAATTCACAGTGCTCACCATAGCACATACCCTCCCCAGCCCCCCATCCCTCCCACCCCCCACCACTCCAGCAAACCTCAGTTTGTTTCCTGAGATTAAGAATTCCTCATATCAGTGAGATCATATGACACTTGTCTTTCTCTGATGGACTTATTTCGCTCAGCATAACACCCTCTAGTTCCATCCACGTCGTTGCAAATGGCAAGATTTCATTCCTTTTGATGGCTGCATAATATTCCATTGTATATATATACCACATCTTCTTTATCCATTCATCTGTCGATGGACATCTTGGCTCTTTCCATAGCTTGGCTATTGTGGACATTGCTGTTATAAACATTGAGGTGCATGTACCCTTTCGGATCCCTACATTTGTATCTTTGGGGTAAATACCCTGTAGTGCAACTGCTAGGTCATACAGTAGCTCTATTTTCAACTTTTTGAGGAACCTCCATACTGTTTTCCAGAGTGGCTGCCCCAGCTTGCATTCCCACCAACAGTGTAGGAGGGTTCCCCTTTCTCTGCATCCCCCCCAACATCTGTCATTTCCTGACTAGTTAATTTTAGCCATTCTGACTGGTGTGAGGTAGTATCTCATTGAGGTTTTGATTTGGATTTCCCTGATGCCGAGCAATGTTGAGCACTTTTTCATGTGTCTGTTGGCCATTTGGATGTCTTCTTTGGAAAAAAACCAGTAATTTGAGGGGCACCTAGGTGGCTCAGTCGGTTGAACGTCTGCCGTCAGCTCAGGTCCTCATTGAGCCCCGCATCAGGCTCTCTGCTCAGTGGGGAGCCTGCTTCTCCCTTTCCCTCTGCCTGCCACTCTGCCTACTTGTGCTCTCTCTCTCTCTGTGTCAAATAAATAAACAAAAAATCTAAAAAAAATTAAAAAAATAAAAATAAAAACAGTAATTTGGTTCATAAGTGAATAACACTGAGTACACTTATTCTTTATATATAAATTTGTTTTTTGATCTAAAACTGCCCATTTAATTGTCTACTTCATGAGTTCTGGAGTAGATCTTTTGGGGGAAAGGGGGTTTCAACAAAGCTTTGATTTATTCTTTTTTTAGGCTCTCTACTTCAAAGTGGAATTTTCCTTGCTTGATTACACTTAAGGGAAGGGGTGGACATGAAGGGGGAAAATCAAAGTAAGCTATGCTTTAGAAAGAAAAGAAAAGAAAAAGCAATCACAGCCTGGAAAACAAATTTGCCTCTTTAGTTTTATATTGTTTCAGCTAAACCCTGTGATGAGGTAATTCCTAGTGAACTACTTATTTCTTACAAATGCTGCTCTTGTGTTGCTATCTTGATGTTTAGGAAAGAACAAATTAAGATGCAGAGTCAATACATGTTTGATGAGTTAGGTAGATTTGTTCATTGTTGGTTTTGCTTTTTAGATGTAAAATGTGGAAGAGTTCTGAATAATGGGCTTTTAGATTTTACTTTATTTTTTAAGTGGCAACTATTAAAGTTTAAAATAAATACTAAGTAAATGGTATTCATAGTTTCACATTCTGTATTTTGTAATTAAAATTGGGCAGGAATCCAAAAAGACAAAATTTCAAATACATTAGGGTCTTGTTTTTTATTCTTTGATGATTTTCATCCTAGTTTGAATTTGAGATTAGTTTTGCTGGAACAACAACAAAAACCCAAGAAGAAAATATTTTATCTTAAACAATAGATTTTATATAGGCTTTTGCTTTTGATTGCTGTTGATTATCTGCTGAACAGTGTTACCTTAATTTTAGGAAGGAGGCCTTACCTTTTAACTTTTGTTTGATTTTAAACCAGCAATATTAAAGTCTTGCTCTAGAAATAAAAATGTTACAGTCTCAACTGCTGAAAATAGAAACTACAATGGGGTATAGTTTATAAAATCCTCTCCCTTGGGGCACCCGGGTTGCTCATTTTGTTGAGCCTCGGACTCTTGGTTTCTGCTCAGGTCATGATCTCAGGGTAATGAGATCGAGTCCCGCCTTGGGCTCTGTGCTCACTGGGGAGTCTACTTGAGATTCTCTCCCTCCTCCTCCCCCTGCCCTTCCCTCTGCTCGCACCCTCTCTCCTTCCCTCTCTCTCTCTCTCATAAATAAATGAAAGATCTTTAAAATTCTCTCCCTCTTTTTAAGTAAGAGACCCTGAAAGTTGGGTTTAGAATGCTTTCCCTTTGCAGAAAACAGTTTGATTTGTGTTTAACCTTGATCTATATATTTGATGATTTCATTTGAGTTTGGAATATGTATATAGAGATCATATTTATGTATTCTGTTAATACAGAATGTTTTTTCAAATTTAGTTATTTTCCAATAGAAATGCTTGGGACTTTTTGATTTTTTGTGCCCCTGTGTGCATGCACACGCACACAAGAAATTTCTTTATTCTTTTTTAAAGATTTTTTATTTATTTGAGAGAGAGAGAGCAGAGTGAACGAGAACATGAGTGTGGGGGAGAGGCAGAGGGAGAAGCAGGCTCCCTGCTGAGCAGGGATCCTGACTCGGGACTCGATCCCAGGATCCCAGGATCATGAGCCAAGACGAAGGCAGACATTCAACCGAGCTACCCAGGCGCCCCCACACAAGACATTTCTTAAAGAAATTTACAGTCTTTCAAACTAATCCAGAGGTAGAATTGGGATGGAATTATAGGGAACTGTCACTTATATATTTCTGTAATATTTTATTGTTTTGTGTGTGCCAGGAGGACATTACTTTGGGAAGAAACAAAAACAAGAGGCTTTTAAAAAAGTAGTAATTTTTATGCATCCTACACTGATGCTGTTTATTTCATTTTTATAGTAGCTTTTTAAGGTAGATTTTTCCATTCATTTGAGAGAAGTATGATCTATAAATACAAACTCATTACATTTTCTGGGTTGGTGCTGTAGCAAATCTTACAGCCTACTGTGTATTTCTCGCAATTTGCTCTGATTTCTCCAAAATCATTGTAAAATACTCTCATTGTTTTGTAGAATTGACTAACCCATAAAAGCAACCTGTAATTATTATGTCATCTTTTTTATAGCTTTTATTTTCTACTTCTCTTCCTTTATACATGCTCACATAATTGTAAGCTGCCACTGATCATTTTTGGAAAGATAACATGAATAGCAAGTGATTCATAGCTCTCCTGTGAGAATCATACTCAAGTTATATAGAAGTTTTTAAGAAGTATGCTGTCCACGCAAATATTAAGGTGTGACATATAAAATTTTATAACTTGTGACATTCATTTTGACAGTCATCATTGCATTCACAATTATAATATCAATTATTATTAGTGCTCACAAGTGTGTAATATTGATAATAATTTGCATCTGACCAAAAGATTGCCTTTACAAAATGATCTTTGAAATCCAGCGATGACAAGTGAACTAAATATTTTTCCTTTCTAATATGTCAGAATTACCTCCCAATAATTTAGAGAGATGTGTAGGGAGTAAAAAGTGAAAGGTTACTCTTGGGATATTCATTACAATTATGATTAAAGATAATATGGCCTAATTATATTGCTAAAGTCTTCAATGTTTCCTACATGTAGCTAGCTCTTCTTTAACATGTGACTATGAAGTGAGAATGTAAATTTGTCTAAGAATTTTAATTTTAGCAGATTTTACACTTTTATTTTTATTTATCTTTTATTTTCATTTTTTTTTTGTTTTCAGTTTTTATTTAAATTCTAGGGAGTTAGCATATAGGGTAATCTTGGTTTCAGGAGCAGAATTTAGTGATTCATCACTTACATCCAGCACCCAGTGCTCATCGTAACAATTGCCCTCCTTAATACCCATCACGCATTTAGCTCACCCCCCACCCACCTTCCTCCATCAACCCTCAGTTTGTTCTCTATATTTAAGAGTCTTTTATGATTTCCTTCCCTCTCTTTTTTTTCCCTTTCCCTATGTTCATCTGTTTTGTTTCTTAAATTCCACATATGAGTGAAATCATATGGTGTTTGTCTTTCTCTGACGACTTACTTCGCTTAGCATAATGAACTCTAGCTCTATCCACGTTGTTGCAAATGGCAAGATTTCATTCTTTTTAATGGCTGAGTAAGATTCCTGTGTGTGTGTGTATGTGTGTGTGTGTGTATCACATCTTCTTTTTCCATTCATCAGTTGATGGACATTTGGGCTCTTTCCATAATTTGGCTATTGTTGATAATGCCGCTATAAATATCAAGGGACATGTGCCCCTTCGAATAAGAATTTTTGTATCCTTTGGGTAAATACCTAGTAGTGCAATTGCTGAGTCTTAGGGTAGTGGTATTTTTTAACTTCTTGAGGAAACTCCATACTGTTTTCCAGAGTGGCTGCATGAGTTTGCATTCCCACCAACAGTGTAAGAGGGTTCCCCTTTCTCTGCATCCTCCCTAACATCTGTTGTTTCCTGAGTTGTTAATTTTAGCCATTCTGACCAGTGTGAGGTGGTATCTCATTGTTGTTTTGATTTGTATTTCCCTGAGGCCAGGTGATTATTGAACAATTTTTCATGTATCTGTTAGCCAGCAAATCCACATTTTAAAAATTGAAGATTTTCTAATAAAGAATCAATAGAATAAAATGTAATAAATAATTTTGAATCTTAAGGTTTTGGTGGAGCTTCAAAAATTATTGAGGAAAAGGGCGAAGAATATAAGATATCAGATTAAAGGCTAAGAAAGACAACGGACACTTGAGATAGAAATGAGGAGAAAGGGGATTCTGGGACAGTTTTATACCAAGAGTTCCTGGAAGTATCAACTTATGAAAGTTTAAAGTTTGTGGGGCAATGAGGAATGCATTGAGGGAGGCAAGGTAGAGACCCTCAGAAATGTATGTGTAAGAATTTCATAAGAGGAATGGTGGGGCTGACTTAGATGAATGGGATATGGGAGGTGATATTATGGTAGGGGGACCAGAAAGGATGGAATTACTTTGGAAAAAAAATTGGTAATGAAAAAAATTGGTTATGAATTTCTAAAACACTTTCATTTTATGTAAAATAAATTGGTGACCACTGTCCAATATGTGATATTAAAATACAAAAGAAAGACTTTTCCAGATTTAACACTAGGTTTGTCTTTCTTTTTCCTTTCTTTCTTTCTTTCTTTCTTTCTTTCTTTCTTTCTTTCTTTCTT